>NW_013617427.1:15642-16112 GCF_000695525.1 Brassica oleracea var. oleracea | reverse complement strand
TGATACCGCATAGCTTTAATATCCACCACCCTATACAAGCAATCCTTCAAACACACACAGGCCAACGTTAGGCCTACACTAACCAAATACACACCAAGCCTATTCCGGTACCTAAACCAGACTTAGGACTCAATGTCAGAACCTGCAAACAAATCAATCAACAACCAAACATAATCATAATAATAAGATACTATGAGTAACTATGACTCGATCTATCCCGTAACACCGTATATCGATGCTAAACTAACTCGAGGGTTCCATAACCCTGTACGACACACTAACACAAAAATCTAACCTGGGCCCTGGTGACTTCGTGTTCATCCTCTCTATCGGCAATATCCGATCTTCCTACCACAGAGGCCAGCAGAAGGAACTTTCAACCGACCACGGCCCACAGTCCTTCGGGTCACTGCACGACAGCCCACAGTCCTTCGGGTCACCGCGCGACAGCCCACAGTCCTTCGGGTCAC
>NW_013617427.1:14672-15622 GCF_000695525.1 Brassica oleracea var. oleracea | reverse complement strand
TGCCACATTACACCGTCGTGTAATACTCAGCCATAGGACATGACCCCATTCGTCTGAGTCTTCCCGATCCAGCGAATAAGGGGTTTCCTTGAACCCGCTAGGTACGAGGGCGAGGAAACACTAGTCCACCCCAAAACAAGCCTAGCATGGGCGGGTTTCGCACCTGCTGTCGGCATAACACACACTCTTCACAATTATCCCTAGGAAAGACCTAAGGGACAAGACTCCAACCCAAAACTAAACAATATATAGGAGTCAATGACAATATACACCAATACTCGTAGTCCAGCCTATATGGCATAGGACCCGTAGTATCAAAATCACAACCAGGAGATCGGCTTTTATGGCCAAAGATCCCCTAGACAACAACATTACCACAATCCCTGCACAAACAATAATCACTACCAAGCAATCATCACTAAGGCATGTCTAATCCATAACTAATCAACCAAGTAGTAAATAATCAAGACATGCATCACATCTCAATCACAATTCAACTATAATCGATAATCTTAGTCCTAGTCAGGTGGATTTCACAAGAGAGTGAAGAGAGTTCCTAAGGATATGTCTTTCGAGGATGCATATTATAAGTACATACTTGGTAATTTCTTCATAGAGAGCAGAGAGACGGATAAGGACATTGAGATGTTATTCAACAAGGTCCGGCGTAAGCCTAAGAGGACTCTGAAGAAGGAACAAGATCCTGGAAAGTTCTTGATTCCATGCTGTATACATGATCACACCTTGCCAAACGCCCTCTGCGATACTGGATTTGCAGTAAGGATCATGGCTATAGACACTGCTGATTTATTAGGATTGAAGAAGGAGCCTTCTCAGGATAGTTTCACTTTCAAGGATAACTCCAAGGCAAACTCAGTAGGCATGATCAAGAATGTCAAGGTAGAGATAGGAGACTGCAGTATCCCTGTGGATTTTCACGTCGTGAAGAG
>NW_013617427.1:13276-14610 GCF_000695525.1 Brassica oleracea var. oleracea | reverse complement strand
TGATCTTAAGAAGAATAGGATGTGCTTGACTAATGTTGATGAAACTGTCTTCTATGATCCCGTGGAGAAGAAGAAAGGTGAGAAGTTTATTTCATGCATAGAGATGTTTGAAGATCCAGGACCTACATCTGATTTCAATCGCGAGCCCGCAATGCCAGAATCAGCGTCGGTCGATATTAGAGTTGCAGCATCGGTCCACTTCCAGTCCTCAGAATCGATCGACAATAAGCCTTCAGAATCGGACGACTCTCAGTCTTCAGAATCGATCGACACGAAGCTTTCAGCATCAGTCGATACCCTCCGAGTTTCAGAACAGCCCGAGACTGAAAAGTCTAAATCTGGGGTAAGGAACAAGAATAGAAAGAAGAAAAAGAAAAGGAATGCAGATGCAGATTCCCTATCAGTAATTACTTTGCAATGTCAAGAGGGTAGTCTTGAGTATAGAGTGCGCTGCAGAGGAGGTTCTGAATCCTTTACCAAGGTCAGAGTTGTATGTGATTGCTATGTGATCCAGAACTGAGAGACAAAGGGGAAGCTTCTGCAAGAGCTTTTATCAACTGCATCATTAGGATGAGAAAAAGAGACACTGAGACTTGTTCTGGAGCAAGTTCACATGCTCATCGAGACTAAATCAGATCTCCAAAAGTCAAGCTAATGACTGAGAATAAGCGCTGAGTGGGAGGCAACCCACTATTAGGTAATTTCTTTCAGTTTAGTTTAGATTGTTACTGATTAAAGTTTTTATTTATTGGAGGTCAAAAAAAAAATTAATTACATAAATACCGAGGAAGACGAGTTTGTACGAGGATAGACGATGGCCGCGCAACATCGATCGACAGAGCATCACTAGCATCGATCGATCGCCACTTAACTGTGTCGATCGACAGAGCTTCAACAGTATTGATCGCCACTTAACTGTGTTGGTCAACACTCACATCAAAGTCAGCTATACGGTTTTTCCTTGTTAAATATTGTCCTTATGATTTATATCCCCACCAATCTTAGACTGTATAACACTAGAGATAGTGTTGTTTAAGTCTAGGGGAGGTTCAACTAATATTGTGTTTTAGATAAAAAAAGAAAAGAAAAGAAAGATCCGAGTAGACGATTCCTTAGCACATCGACCGATGAGACCAGCTCGATATCGATCAAAAACACTTCAGATCCAACGATCGATTGTCACTTCATTATGTCGATCGACACTGACATCAGCGAGCAGGTTATTGTTTTTACTTGTTAAATTGTGTTTTTATGTTTATGTTATTACTATAACTCCGACTATATATACACTGGGCACAATGTAGTTTAAGTCTGGGGGGATATTTACTGATATC
>NW_013617427.1:12601-13101 GCF_000695525.1 Brassica oleracea var. oleracea | reverse complement strand
GAACCAAAGCTGACCTCCAACACTAAACCTGACACAACTGCTTGTCTTGGGGCTTGGTATACATGGGATCGGATTCTTCAAACAAGTTTGGAAGGTAAAGTCTTGCGTAGATTTATCACCATTTCTCTCTCTATTTCGACCCTAGATTTATAGGTAGAGATATTTGTTTCCAAAAAAAAAAAAAATGAAAAAAAAAGAAAGAAAGAAAGAAAAGAGAAAAGTTAAAAAAAAAAGAAAAAAAAAGAGAGAACAAAAGAGGGACACAAGTTAAGATATCAATACCATAATTCCTTTTTTTTACCTCGTCTTCTCCGCCTAGAAGCTTCTCCCATGGCGATTTAGGGTTCTTCATCCTCCCTTGTCTTCTCCGCCGAGCTCTTCATCTGCCCTAGTATTTAATCCCGTTTTCGTCATCTTTCTCTTCTATCTCACTGAAGAAACAACGAAATCGAAGTCTTCTTTCTCAACTAGTTTCGTCGGACGGGTCAATTCCAAATCGA
>NW_013617427.1:5596-11464 GCF_000695525.1 Brassica oleracea var. oleracea | reverse complement strand
TTTTTACTACTTTATAAACTATTAGCCTAGCTTAATCATATAACTATTATATCTAATTGGTTCCCTAGCTCCCTGTGAATTCGATCCCTAAGTACTACAACTCGACCTCTTATTTGAGAGAGTATAAGTCACTTCTTAGGGTAATTTGAGTAATATCAGTACTGGACCGAGGAAATCTGAGTTCGAAGGATACTGGACTGATGGGATTGAGATCGAGCACTGAAGGTACCATGGTGGAGTCTGTAGCCGATGAGCGATGTATTGACGATCGCAGATCAGTGGACTGGATCTGTTTGTATGCTAGAGAAGGCAGAAAGATGGCTGTAGAGCCGGGCGTATGTACAAGGTTTTGGATGCGTGTTACTGTTACTGAAATTACTGAGGAGCAGGATGGCCGTGGGGAGAACTGACTGGATCGAGGGCTGTGTAGCTGACTGTGTACTGACTGATCCGGGTGTGATCAGGGACTGGTTCTGGGGCGCTAAGCATGTCTAGCGTACTGTCTATTCTGAATTGCTGGTTGGAGACCAAGTCGTCTCTCTTTGTTTACTTGGATCACGTGGGCATGGTTGGCTGAGTGATTGAGGAACAAGGGGATTCGGTTAAGTATCTGATCGAGCTGGCTGGATAGGACGGATGGGAAGCAGAAAGACAGCAAGGAATGAGTGTATGGATGGATTATTAGATAACAAAGCACCGAGGCAGTAAGGTACATGTTTATTATGCTGCGATTACTATTAGACTGTTAAGTTGCTGGATTAAAATTAGCGAACGTTGTGTACTGAACTGAACCTCTTAGAAGAAAGCTGGTTAAAAATCGTAAGTAGAGGGAATCTTTCGTAAAGGGCCAGTTTGGGTCGGGGCAAGCGAACTGAGGACGAATCAGAAAACCGGGTCGGGCCTTACAAGTGGTATCAGAGCGATGACGGTTCTAGGACAGAGTTTGAAGGATGATACAAGATTTGTCTAGACCGAACGGACGCGGAAAATGCTAAGCGCGTGCATTGAAGAACTGATGTGAGACTTGATCTTGGGAGTGATCAAGTCAGACTTAGACTTTGTATGGGAAAATGTAAGTTCGTCTGATTGAATAGAAACCAGAGCTGAGATCATTGGAGAATGATCAAATTGCTTAAGGTGTTTTGGATTGCTCAAGAGAGTTATCCAAGAAATGATTCTAAGTGTTGGAAACAACAGAAAGGTTTACTGAAGTCAATGGATCCAGATTCTGAAGTAAAGAAACGGGAAGGATTGAGTAAGAGTTTACTGAAGCTTAAGGAAGGTAAGCCGGCTGGAGATAAGATTGAATCAAGTGGCTCGAGAAAGCAAAGGATGCTTCGGAAAAGTCTAAGTAATACAAGGAACTGTCAAGGACAATGATGTCGGATATGGAGCCAAGGAGCTGACGAGTTTAACTCTGTATGGACAAGACGTTCATAACTGAATTTGGAAGGAAGACTTCAGCAGAAAGGTTCAAGGCAGGATAGCCGAGTGGATGAGCTGAATGTTGTAAACGGAAACAGAGTTGGATAGAAGGTCCGAGGAATTGAGATAGAATCTCAATGAATTGGCTAAGGCAATGGATGGAATGCCGAAAGATAATCTGACCGAATCAGGAGATCGGAAAACTGAAATGGACAGGTCGTTCATGGAACAATGTAAGGGTTTTTGATTAAGACACTGATGCTGGAATGTGAAGTTGAGAGACTTACATTCGGGTGGAACGTTCTATTGAGGATGCTTAGACGGATTCTAAGATTTGTAAGTGATGGACAAGCTGGTCCGGGAAATTGAAACTGGAAGTTCCATGGAAGGATTCGGAAAAATTTGTGTAAGACTTACACATAGCAAGTGGCAAGTGTAAGCAAGTCTGGATATAAAGAACTGGACAAGAGGAATGTCAAGTATGACTAAGCTCGATTGTCTTAGTAGGTTTGTGCGGTCCGAGAGTTGAGATTATCGGAACAAGAGATTGGAAGTCAGGTGTACTTGCCAATGACTTGCTAGATGATCAAGAAACAACTCGGAGGTACAAGATGCTATAGATGATGAGCTGTGGTCAGAGTATCAAAAGTAGTAACTGATCGGTTCCTACCATGAGCATCTAGATCAGACAATGTACTTAGGGGCGGTGATGCCTGCTAAGGCTTACTGGATTGTGGATGACGGCTCGATGATGTCGGACGATCATTTGAGTTTAGATTATTGATTCCTTTCATGCGAGAGTCTAGATCAGTCTAGGTGCTTATGGCTGAGATGCTCATTAAGACTTAGCTGGATTACTAGATGGCTGCTCGATGACTTGGAATGATAATGCTAGACTAGACTAAGTGTTTGATCAACTGGACAAGTGGGAATACTGAAACATTAGTGTTAGTGGTGATGATATGTCCTTAGGAACCGAATGGGTTAGCTGAGGCATAACTGTACTGATACTGTCTGTGCTGGCGTCTATGGAAACAGAGAGTTTCCAAGATGTGACTGTCTGTCATCGCTTGTACTGTCCTGACGTCTGTGGGAACCGGAGAGTTGCCAAGACGTAATTGTAATCGCGGCGGTGGGAACTAGATTAGTTCCCCATTGCGTGTCTGTACTGTAGTCTGCGGAAACACAATCTGATGTCTGTGGGAGATGTACCTTCTAAGACATAATTGTACTGTAACTGGAACTCAAGAAGTACACTACTGTGGGTTTCCGATCGCGATGAAAGCATGGATGAGAACTAGTGAGAGTTTGCCATCACATGTCTGTAGGACGTCTGTCTGTTAGGTATGTATTGTATGAACTGATGTCGTTGGGAACTGCTGAGTTTCCAAGACATAACCGTGACTGAGTCAATGGGAAAGAGATGAGTTTGCCATTTTGGAATTGTGAACCGGGAAGGACTGAGAGTCCGAAAGGAAAACTGTGCAAGGGATCAAGTGTAGGATCCGGTAAGTAATGGTTGTAAGGATCATGAATGATCCGGAGGTGTCAATAAAGATCAGTAAAGATCTGAGAAAAGCTGATGTCGATCATCATAGGTGGTCGGGGCCAGGTTAGGATCAGGGAGTGATCCGAGGAAACAACTGTAAGGATCAAGATGAGATCCATGCATTCTGAAAAGATTAAGTTCCTAGTATTCGAAGTTAGGCCATGCTAAGGAACCCTGGAGTTCGAGAATCAAACAGTCAAGTCAGGATTGGACTGAGACTGGTTGGAACTGAGTTCCGGAGGGACTAAAGTTGAATCAATAAGTGACTATGATTGGTTAAGGTTTAAGCTGGAAACACTTAACTAAGATAGTGAGTTAACACTTCGAGAATTGAGGTAAACTGGTCAGCACTGTTGGGAGTCTAGCATTCTCGCCAAAGTGTGTGTCCAAACACCAAGAGAATGCTCGGAAGTAAGGACTACTATGCTTAGTGAGTTGGTGCACTGAACCGAGAATGCTACTGGCAGGATAAACCAGGTAGCATTCATAAATCAGGGCAAGACCACGTCATATTCCCGCAAACACATGGAAAGTGGGAACAGACGTAGACTTGACCGTCATCTTTTGTCCAGAGACAAACGTGCTTAGCGGGACAGTATTTCTTAGAATCACCGCCATAATGTTTCCGCAACCGAGATCTCAGCAAATTGTTGTAAAAGTATGGGGGAAATTGTGTCTATTATTAATGAATCAGAAGGTCCCTTTATATAGGGATTACAAAATATAGAAATATGGAAAGAGTACAAAACCTAATCCAACTAGAATTAGGAAAACTACTAAAACAGATAAAAGGAAAACTAGGCCTATGGCCGACTCTGAACTTCCATGTGGCCGACTGGGCCTTATCTTCTGGTCTTGGTTATGGGCCATCCACTTAATGATTTATAACACTCCCCCTTGGATGCCATAACCATATAGGTTTGTAACATGCTTAATGTTGCCTCATTAAAACCTTTCCAGGAAAACCAAAAACCCAATAAGGGAAAAATGGAAACCGTGGTTAAGGAAAAAGAGTACAACACATGATACTCCCCCTGATGAATGCATCACTGAAGATCCTTCAGCTGGCGCATTCCTATCTGATATGTAAGCTTCTTGAATGTTGAGGTTGGCAAAGACTTGGTGAAAAGGTCGGCAAAATTGTCACTGGACCGAACTTGAACCACTTGAACTTCTTTAGCCTTCTGCAGGTCGTGGGTGAAGAAGAACTTGGGAAAGATATGCTTTGTCCTATCTCCTTTGATGTATCCATCTTTGAGCTGAGCTATGCAAGCTGCATCGTCTTCATAGATAATTGTTGGTGCTTCTTTTCCCACGGCTAAACCACTATCTACTCGGATGTGGTTGGTCATATTCCTCAACCATACCAGCTCACGGCTTGCCTCATACATTGCTATGATCTCGGCATGGTTAGAAGATGTGGCGACAAGTGATTGTTTCGTGGATCGCCAACATACTGCAGCTCCACCATGTATAAAAACATATCCAGTCTGAGATCTAGCATTATGTGGATCAGATAAGTATCCTGCATCAGCATATCCGACCAAACTCTCTTTTCGTCGGTTAGTATAGAACAAACCAAGATCTTTTGTTCCTTGCAGATATCTAAATAGATGTTTTATTCCATTCCAGCGCCTCTGAGTTGGACAAGAGCTAAATCTAGAAAGTAGATTCACGGCAAAACAAATGCCTGGTCTAGTATGGCTAGCCAAATACATTAAAGCTCCAATGACACTTAGGTACGGCACTTCCGGACCGAGTACTTCCTTGTCCTTCTTCTTTGGCCCGAATGGATCTGTCTCTGGGTCGAGAGACCTTACGACCATAGGACTCGACAACAGATGATTTAATTTTCTAAATAAATAAAAAAATCAATTATCATTTGCAATTAGTTTGATTGTTTCTTTCTTCTCTTATTCTTTCAAGTTTTTCTTTCTTTTCTTACTTCATTCCAATTCCTTTTGCACTTGATCTTTTTCTTTCTTGTCTACAGGAAAGACATGGGAGATATCAATGCTAATGGTGTCCAAAATCAGGCTGATGTTAATGCACCAATCTCGTCCAAATACACCAATCTCGTCCGAACTCGCCATACCGCGCATTGGGACCTCGCTAGAAATCTACGCTCCCAATGAGCTGGGGGGCTAACTATTGGGATCGAAAACGGTTACGACGAAGTTAACGTCCAAATCCCCGAAGAAGAAAAACGTAGAAAAATTCTTCGACAAATACTTTTTCGAAATAGATTCTTCTTTACGAAAAGCTTTGCGGAAGAAACGCGAATCATCGGACAAGAGCTCGAGAAGGATCGTTACGCAACGACCAAACACATGCTCCGCTCGGTCGCTACGTAGCGATCGAGTTAGAGCCAAAGCTCAGTCGCTACGTAGCGACCAAACGTCCATTCTGCTCGGTCGCTACGTAGCGACCGAGCTCGAACCCAAGTTCGGTCGCTACCTAGCGACCGAGCTCTTCCGAAACGTCGATACGACATCAGTCCATGCATTCTCGTCTACCCTTCGATGCTATCTCCCGAATACCATAGCGAACCCATCTCACGTACCCCGCCATTTCGAAGATTATCAATCAAACTTTACCGTAAAAACCGCGGAAAGTTCATTCTTTATCGAAAGAAGCCGTAATAAACGCTTCGAGTCGAAAGATGGCCCAAAGGGACCTAAGACATGTCTCGAGGCCCAACTTACGATTTCTTAACCAACAGCCCGTAAACCGCTTGTCTGTTTACGCTTGGTTCGCAAGGGAAGATAAATGTCAAGTTTCCGCGGATAAATACGAAATTTTGAAGATAATTACGAAGATCGGAAAAAATGGAATATCTCCATTTTTATGCTATGGCGGCTTAAGGGCAGAAGAGGAAAAGCGTAAACCGACCT
>NW_013617427.1:0-1365 GCF_000695525.1 Brassica oleracea var. oleracea | reverse complement strand
TTGACTTAAATAAACCTCTCGGTTGTTTCCAACACTTAGATCTTAACTTGGACTTCGTTCCACCAATCCAGGCTTTCATCAGTGATCTTATCTCCGGTTTCTTTCCAGTTAGATTTCTAACTTACATTTGCCCATACAAAGTGTAAGTCCGACTTGATCACTCCCAAGATCAAGTCTCTCGTCAGTTCTCCAATGCTCGCCCTTAGCATTTTTCGCGTCCGTTCTTGAAAAATCTTGTATCATCCTTCAAACTCTGTCCTAGAACCGTCATCGCTCTGCTACCACTTGAAAGGCCCCGACCCGGTTTCCCTTACCGCCGGTTCGTCCATAGTTTGCTTGCCCCGACCCAAACTGGCCTTTCATGAAATATTCCCTTTACTTACGATTTTTAACCAGCTTTCCTCTAAGAGGTTCAGTTCAATACACAGGGTTCGCTAAGTCTAATCCAACAACTTAGAAGTCTACTAGTAATCGTAGCATAATAAACATGTACCTTACTGCCTCGGTGCTTTTTTATCTGATAATCCATCCATACACTCCTTCCTTGATGTCTTCCTGTTTCCCATCCGTCTTATCCAGCCAGTTCGATCAGATACTTAACTGAATCCCCTTGTTCCTTAATCACTCATCCAACCATCCCCACATGATCCAAGTAAACAAAGAGAGACGGCTTGGTCTCCAACCAGCCATCCAGAACAGACAGTACGCTACAATGCTTAGCGCCCCAGAACCAGTCCTTGATCACACCCGGAATAGTCAGTACATACTCGGCTCCACAGCCCCATAACCAGTTAGTAACACCATGCCCCATCCAGTACAAGTCTCGGTCCAGTCATGACCGATCCATCAACACTCGATCCGAGTCCTAACCCCCAGTATCACGTTCCAGCACAATAAATCCGTTAACCGCCTCAGATAACTCTTGCCGTCTGATCCGCATCATCAGTACAGATGCCTTCCATCAGAAACCATCAAGCCATCTACATTCCGGAAGCATGGACGAAACCATGCTCTGATACCACCTCTGTAACACCCCCGAACCGTCCTAAACATATGGTCGACAACCCGGCCAAAAATCAAACAAGAACATGACCGATCGACCGTCCAACACCCAGGGTTGGAGATGAAAGGCCAACCAGCCAGCCAACAATCAAACAAGAACATGACTGACCGTCGAACCCAACACCATGGTCCGGAAACGCTACGTGACGGGCTAAGGACGATCCGATCAGAGTCATAAATTTACTCCACGACTTTGACCAGTTCATCCACTAACTTGTCCCGCTAAGTCAAGATGAAAGGCTTTGCAACCCGACCAATAGTTAGCGTTTTCCGTTAGATCGAGGCCTAAGGCTTTTCAACCCG
>NW_013617426.1:183760-192988 GCF_000695525.1 Brassica oleracea var. oleracea | reverse complement strand
GCAATCTCCACACAATGCGCCGTTAGCACAAAATCTTTGTGCCCCGCAATCTCATAACAGACTTATGTATACATATATAAATATCAGT
Organism: Brassica oleracea var. oleracea; assembly: GCF_000695525.1. Lineage (NCBI taxonomy): Eukaryota > Viridiplantae > Streptophyta > Magnoliopsida > Brassicales > Brassicaceae > Brassica > Brassica oleracea. The sequence goes on along the minus strand of NW_013617426.1, from coordinate 192,900 downwards.
TCTTAATTCATTCAATTCAGTCAACCGTTGAATCCTCTATTATCCTATTTTCGGTTTAACAGTCAATAGTAATAATAAACAAACAAGACTCTCAAACAGACTCAATTCACAGAGACGGATCATGTTTCGAAACTAAACTTTCCATAATAGTAGTACTAAACTAGCTCGGGATTTAATGAGATAGCCCTCACCTTAGTCACTGGCTGGAATGATCAACGTAAGATTGTCAACCGAGATCAACTGCAACACGAGAGTCAACGACTTAGGCTCAGAGTCTCAGTGATAAGGTTTCCAAAAATAGAAACTTTCCTAAAATAGAAACTTCCCTAATATAACTTATTTCTTAACTTATAAACTTTCCTAAAATATTCCTATAACTAGAAATAAGGAGGCGACAAACTTACTAGAAAAACCCACCGGAAGCTCGCCTAGAAATCTCGCCGGAAGCTCATCCGGAAATCCCACCGAAAAAATTCACTATTGACTGGTCGTCGGATAATTCAACAACAACTTGTCACGAGCAAAAAAATACTTTGACTTGATGAGAATAGAGAGAAAGAGTGGAGCTTCTTATATAAGAGAAGGAAAGGGATGTAGGTTTTCTAAACTTCCAATATGAGACAAAATAAAAAAAAATGATTTTAGTGTTTAATTAAAAAAAAAACAAACGTACTTCCCCACATTGGGTCACGGTCGTTACACCTCTTTTGGTGTTTGTGTTCCATTTGACAGACTTTCAAAGACTTCATTAGTGTCTCAGACCAAAGTCAACAATGGTTTCTTGGATACCTCTATTAGTGTTTGTGCTCCATTTGATTTACTTTCTTAATATTTTATCTTGTAACCGTCAAATGCAACCACATTTGTTGCTGTTGTCAAAAAGAAATTTAAATGTTAACTTAAAAAGAAAGATTCTAATCAAAGAACACGGAGATGATGAGTAATGATGTTTTGGAGATGTTGAATAATGATGTTTTCCAGAACATAATCTTTTGGGCTTATGATGGACATCCATATAATCCATAACAGATTCTACGTTTTGTTTCTTCGTTACAGAACCTATTAAGTGAGATTTACTTTTCATTTTTTTTGTTATTGCAAAAAGAGTTGGGCCTTCGGCTTTAATATCACCTTTCGACCGGGACTCAAAGTAGGAGCGTAACAAAACCGCTAGTCCACGCACACCTGTGGTATGGTGGGAAATATTGAGAAAAAATAACAAACAAACGAAATTCTTATGCTTTTGCAATTTTGGTGTTTATTCAAGCACCAAGAAAGAGGCAACATAGCTAGCTCATAAGATGAAATAAGAACTTAGTAGTTAGAACACTAATCTTTGTCCCAACTTTTTTTTTGTTTGTCACAGAAATTTTTCATTAAAGTAAAAATAGGAGAAGAGGCCCAAAACGATAGCTCAACCCCAAAAAGTTCAGTACAAAGAAGAAAAGGCATGTAAAGTCTGCTTAGCTAAATTGTCGACAGTCAAGTTTTCCGATCGAGAGAAGTGAGAAAACACGATTGTTGCAAAACCAGAGGAGATCGAACGGATGTCTGAGATGATTCCGATGATTTCTTTGTCCCAACTATACATGAGCTTTATCGGCTCATCATTCGTTGATAAGTAAATAGCATCATCTCGTGTTTCCCATGTGTATAACAGATTAACGGGCCATATCTTTTATACTTATCTGCTTCGAATCCTGTAAAGTTTTTATGATATTCAAGATTAGCCCCTTTCCACAAGACACATTTGAATCTTGAAATCTGAATGAAATGATCATGAAAACTAAAACTGTATGCACCGTCATGAAAGCTCAGAAAATGGTCGCCTAGATCATCGTTTCTGGATTTGCAATGCACTTTGATATAGTACGGCTAAGAGTAAGGTTGTTTTGAAAAGCTACAGTATTTTTATGGCACCTAGCTTCATACGCCTCAAAGTGCAAAGAAAATAAAAGATACATATAAATACAAGATTCATTTAAAAAAAAAAACAAATCGACTTGAGAGGGTTCAGATATACTTATTTGTGTATGTCTCTTCAGATATATAGACTTCATAGGTTTCTCTAACCAAACGTTACCTATGGTTTCTTGGATACCTCTCGTTTTGGTGTTTGTGCTCCATTTGGCAGACTTTGAAAGACTTCATTAGTGTCTCATAACTCGAGCTGGATTCTACTTTAAATAAGTTTACTTAATTTCTTAATACTTTTATTTTCTATTTGTTAATGTAGTAACCACATTTGTTGCTGTCATCAAAGAGAAATTTAAAAGCTAATTTAAAAAGAAAGATTCTACGTTTTGTTTCTTTGTTTTTTTTAACACTGAAATATTCATCTTATTCAAATGGTGGGGTGCCTAGTACAAGCACACCGAAACCAGAGTACGAACAACATAGGAGAGAAAAACAACATAAAGAAAGAATCCAGCTCGAGTTATGATTTTACGTTTTGAATATAATCTTCAAGAGCAAGTATTGAATAATCTTCAAGAGCAAGTATTGAATAGTCTTTTCTTTTGGTGCAGGGTTAACTCATCTCCTCAAGAAATTTTATAATGACTGATACATACTTTCTTACCTTTGCCTGCTTTGGTTATTAGGCATCCAATAGTTATTCCACCAAGTGATGAATTCAATAACACTTATTAACTGAAGACCAAGAAATATCCTGAAACCATAGAAATGCGACGTGATTCTTTTACATAACTGTTTATAAGAGTGTAACTTGAGGAGATGAGTTTACCCTGCACCAACACGCACGATTTCTCATGTAAGATAAAAGATCATTGTTGTGATCAAACCAATCATATGAAATAGAAAAAAGTTATGAAACTATAGTGAAACATGACCGTACCGTATATTTGGATGCAAAGCTGAGGTATGAAGAAAGAAGCAACCATGGCTGAAACCAGCAGGAGAAACTTGAAGGTCCAATTATCTGAGTGCCAACTGTTTTGAGCTTGGTAGAGCTTATCTTCGTACTAATTAAGAATAACTTAAACTTATATAACATAGTACCGCCCAATATTTTAAGCATTGTGATTCTATAATCACAAGTTTCATTTTCAGGATACGTACGAAACAACCAAGACTCACCGGAGTACCCCAAGACTATGGAAACAATGACTTCCATCTGGTCATCTGCTTTAACATTAGATTCTACACATTAAATATTTCCAAATTAACATTAGATATATATCCCAAAGGATGATGACTTTTCGTGGAAGCAAGTTCAGAGCCTTTTGTATAGAGAATATAAAACATAATTGTGAATATTGTTACTGAGACTAGTTCAGGAACCCGTGTGATATCGCACGGGAACTCATTTTATATAAAATAATTATACCACTTTGTAATTTATATTTTTATATAAAAAAGCCGTAATTTTATTTTTTGAAAAGTTCTCATGCCAAAATGTAGAATACATGTGTATATAATATTAAAAATGTATATTTTTTTTTTTGATCAAACAACTTTCATTGAAACTTAAAAGAGTTCAACTCCATCAATGGAGGATACAATATGGCTACAGGGAGCCAAACAAACCAAAGCATAGACCAATACACTGGACAAGCAAATGAAAAAGCTTAAACAACAAGTACTCAAATAAAAGCTTAAAGATAAAGGTGATATCACGAGCTCAACCACCGGTGTCTCCGAAAGAGGGCAGTCAATCAAGAAAACGTCTTCAAATTGACATTCCTGTTCGAAACAATAAAGAGGAGGGAGGTGATATCACGAGTTCAACCACCGGTGTCTCCGAAAGAGAGCAGTCAATCAGGAAAACGTCTTCAAATTGACATTCCTGTTCGAAACAATAAAGAGGAGGGATGAAAACCTCCATGGTCAAAGAGGTCAGACAGTTGACACCATCTAAACGAGAGACGATAAACATCTTCACTTCTGTTTCAAACAGAACCATCTTTAAAATAATGCTCCCTATAACAGTTTCACTAATAACAAGTGGTAGATGTGGGAGGACAAAACACTCCTTAAAGGAGAAAGGGGGGCAATTACTGCCCAAACAAACCAGATTTGCTGGAAGGATACATAACTTAAGAACTTTTGCTCCAAGCTACCACAAAAGGAGAGAATGCCTTATCATTGCAAAAGCCATTATAGCAAAAAAACACTCCTTAAAGGAGAAAGGGGGACAATTACTGCCCAAACAAAGCAGATTTGCTGGAAGGATACATAACTTAAGAACTTTCGCTCCAAGCTGCCACAAAAGGAGAGAATGCCTTATCATTGCAAAAGCCATTATAGCAAAGGTGGAAGGAAGCCTGCATACTGCAGTAAAAGGACAACATCTGCATACCGCAGTAAATGAACAACCGCATACTGCAGTAAAGGACCACACATATACCACAAAGGTACTAACAAAGGCCACAATAGCATAACTAAATGCGACCGAAACAGTTGAGACTAACAGAGAAAACCTCGGATTCAACAAACCCAGTTCGTATGAAATCATCAAACCTAGCTTTGGATCTGAGAACTTATGGGGAAAGGTAACCGTGGCCCAAAAATCGTACAACCAAAGGAAACCCGTGACTAGAGTATCAGGTGGAGGATCAGGAGGAACTGGTGGATCTGGAGGATTTGATGGAGAGCAACCTTCAAATTCGAATCTGGTGGATCTGAGGGAGGGCGTGGAAAGGAATCTGGACCTGCTACGAGCGGCGCCATGGACAGAGAGGAAGGAATGGAAGAGGAAGAAACTTCTCGTTGATACGCGTGAGGCGAAACCAACGGCGGCGAAAGGGTGGTGAAACCCTAATCGCCTTTGCTATCCCTTTTTTTAGAGAGCCTTTTTTTTTAACCTTTCACCTCTAGTATACACAAAAAAAAATGAAAGGTTGTTATTTCTCAAATTTAACAAGGAATACTTTTGTTCTTTATTTTCTCTATAAAAAAAAAAGGAATGGTAGGAAATGAAAAGAAAAATTTATTTTTTTGTGAATAGTGATATTTTTTAAGAACGTTAGAGAGTGCATTATTTCTTGTCGTTCCCTGGACACTTTTCATATCTTAGGGTCTGACTGATGATCATTCGGGAAACCAGAGAAACGAATAGAAAAGGAATATACATGAATAAAATAGTAGGAATGAAAAAGAATGGTTGTTCCTTCTCAAATTTAACAAGCAATAATTGTGTTTTTTAATTCTCTACAAAAAAAAATGAGAGGGAATGAGAGATGATTATTATTCCTTGTAAATGATGAATTTTTATAGGAACAATTATGGAATGCATTATTCCTCATCATTCCTTAGTCACCAATCATACCCTTAGTTTGTCAGCTGTAACTTTACCTTCGTGGCAAAGTTATAGCATATTCTCAGAACTGTATTTAACTGTTTCGAGTTTTTAAAAAGTGATATTTTGTTGTTATCTGATACTATTAATAAACAAAGATAATAATACAGGGGAGACCCAAAATTAAAAAGAGACAACAAAGGCTCGAACAGAAAGAAAACAGGCCCAGCCAGAAACAAAGCTCAAAGGAAAATGGTGATCCCAATCCGAACTTTTCCAGGCGTTAACACTTTGGCGAGGAGGGGACACGTGCCCTAAAGCCGGAACGCCACCGAACTTCACCGGCCAGCGCGTCATCGCCGGAACTCTAATCGAAAAACCACCGAAACACACTGGAAACAGGTTACCGTTCAAAGAGTTCTGCACCGACGATATATGAAGGTGAGAAAGACCCAGCCACACCGCTTTAGCTTCCATCGCCGAAAAACCTTACGACGCCATGGATCTATAGCCAAAAGAACTCCTCTTCCGATGAAGGAATTCCAATAAAAAACCATTGTCGATCCAATCGAAGCCGAAATCTTATGAAACATAGAGGCACAAAGAAGAAGAGACCCAACATAATCTGGTACAATCCGGAGCTAATCCGCCATCAAACACCAGAAGATGATGTTAAACGGAGTCAGAAGCCAACGGTCCAACACCGAAGAGGAAGGCGTGGGCTCCGGAGCCAAAAGCCGGTCGTCCACCAAAGGATAGGTGCGACACCAGAACATAAGCCGGCCATACGATGCTATCAAAGCCATCCACGCCGGAGAGGAAACCCGAACACCACGGGTCAAGATTGCCGGAGAAGGAACTGGCATGAAGGGCGAATCTCTCTCTAAAAGATAGAGGTGAGATAAGAGAGAGGTTAAAAAGTGATATATTCATTCTGTTTTTTAGGAAATATAAAAAGTGCAATTTAAAAGAAATTGCTGTTCTGCCAAGAAGTCCGTAGAGTATGGTGTTACCTGTCCATAGTTGAGTCCAGATTGGGCCCCTCGGCTCATCTGTTTTTCTTTCTTAAGTCGGCTACACTTTCTAGGCTTTCCAGAACCGAAAACCAAACCAACTCGTGATAAATTTAAGTATTTAACCAAACTAAACCGAACTTAACTATTAGAGCAGTTTTTATCTATCTACACTATTAAAATGAAAGAATTCTTAAAAAAAATCTATTTAAACAAGGTTGTTGGATTTCATTAGACTTAATTATTTTATTGGTATTGCTTTATATATTCTCAAACTATATAAATACTTTACATATTTTAAATGAACGCATTTATTATTTTTCATCTATTATATAATTACTCTAACAATAAATCTCCATGAATATATGACATATTATTCAAACATGTTTACACATGACGTGATCATTACCACATATACTTCCATTAATAGTATAAACTTTTTAATGGTTTAGTTATGTTTAATATAAGTTGTAATGGAAAATCTTCTAGTGTATAACAATTTGTTTTTCAATTTTACGTGAATTATAAATTAAAAACCTTAATATCAATTATTCAACTATGAAACATTAATTTAATTAATTACATGCAATCAATTATTAAGATTTGATCTTACATTCTTATATATGAACTAAATGATTAATTTTATCATAAAAAATATCAAATGGGTCCTAAACGAGTTGGAGATTTAAATGGAATTAGTAAAAAAAAGACTGGTTTAAATAGAACATGTTTATTTACTTTACAAATTCTAACAATGCAAATGTACGTTTTATTGAATTTCCAAAAATGTTAAATATCTTGCACTTTATATCAGGTAATTTAGGTTGTTTGAAAAAAAAATCCAGTCATTAATTTTTTTTTGCATAATTTGATTTATAAATAGTATTTTAAAATATTTAGTTATTTATAAATTAAATATAATTAATATTTGTAGGTATATAATTTGTATTTAAAAATTTTAAGTATTCATTTGGTTTTCACTTCGGTTTCTATTTTTTGGTTCCAAAGATATATGATATGCTCGGTTATATATGAAATTTAGCTTAATTTGTTTTGTTTTTCAGTTTGATACGGTGCAGTGCACCCGGATAAATGTACATAAACCTATACATTATTTTGTATAAAATTTATATCAGAAAATTTAATTAATTTCAAAAATAAACCCGCGCTTTCTAAGCGCGGATCAAAATCTAAATTGGTTTCAAAAAGCAAAATCTCAAATGATTTCAGACTGTAACACGTATTGCCCACCCATGATGATATATAACATCGCCCATCTGAGATAAATTTTAACTGATATCGATTTCATAGTCAACGTATTTATGCTAATCTAATTAGAACTAGATTTGGACCCGCACAACCGTGCGGATATTAATTTTCATGTTTATATATATTTTACATAATTAGAATATATTTTTGAAGTTACTTATATATTTAAATGTTTATATATAATTATTTCAAATATAACAATTCGATAGTTTTCATGCTGTAAGTTAATTGATTATTTCAAATCATCACATATATTTGGTATTTTTTTATTATATATATTTTAAAATTATTTTTTATTCAATTATTATGATCATGATCCGTAATTCAAAGCGCTAGATTTCCTTTATCAATATTTTTTTTATGTTTATTCATTTAAGATAATAACTATATATATAAAAAGTTTAAGATAAGTTAATTTTATACATGAATTATCTAATTTACTAATGTTAACCCGTTCTACCAACATATTATATTTTTAGCATAAATTTTTAATATTTGTGAAAATAAAATATATTAATTTATTAGTTTAAAATAATTTTATCATATTTAGTTAAATACAATATTTTATTTTAAAATGATAGATATAACTATAAAATAGTAAAATTTGATATAATTTTTTTCATTTTATAAAAGATAACTGTGTATATATACACATATATATATATATATATATATATATATATATGTATGATAAAATTAATTTCATTACTAATTACAAAATTAGTGAAAATATTTATATACAATTTTTGATAATTAAGATATTGTTATAATGTTTTTCAACACATTTGTTAAGAAAATTAAATATATATATTTATATTTTAAATTAAAAAATATCAAATTATATTATGATTTAAGTAGTTAAAAGATTATATATTAGCATTAAGGAAATACATTTAATACAAAATTTAAATGATGATCCAAATAAAAATATCACACATGAATCAATGTGAGTTTGTTAACCAATCAGGATTTTTAGGAGTCGATGTTATATTAGGAATGATATATTATTAAACCATATTATTAGTAATAAATGAATGATAACTGATATCTAGTGAGAGTCCATTTTTTAAAAAAATAACACATGAATCAGGGTTATAACTTCTGTTTTAATATATAAGACTTCGGTTTTTGGTTATTTATTTAACTAAATGATGTATTTGTAATATTTGATGTATATTATATTCACCAAGTAAATAATTTTTTTGGCATCTTAAACCATCTATTTATGATGAATATTCGATATCATATACAAAATTGAACAAATAGACGTAATTAGAGAATTGTAAACAATATATAAAAACAATGGTTATTAATGCAAAATATGAAGAAATATTATATCATGACTTAGAATGGCATAAAATATTATAAATTAGTTATACATGTTTAAAGAAAATAAAATGATTTTTAAACTTCTATGAAAAATTTAACATATAAAAAAAGGCGATGAATTAATCATCAAATTGTAAATAATTTCATAATTTTATTAATAATAAATTAATTATAGTCTTTGTTTTTTGTCAAGATAATTATTAAATGTCCATAACATTAATATGTTAAAAGACCATATTATGAAAGCCCATGTTGTAACCGTTTTTTTC
>NW_013617426.1:128626-183664 GCF_000695525.1 Brassica oleracea var. oleracea | reverse complement strand
TTATTATGCGAAAATCATACGCAAATATAGGCAATTGGTTGGAATCTCTATATCTTTATATTCTTATAAATTATAAATTTATTGTTTCCTCTTCTGCAAATAAATCAATTACCGAAATAATAGATCAATTGGTTGGAATCAAATCAATTCTTATAATTAGTGTAATTATGGTTATAGTTTCTATATTTAATAGATGTAGGTTCATTTAATGACATTAAGTTTTAATTTAATTAATGAAAACTCATTAATTTAACTGGAAAAGACAAGCATTAAAATATGTAGTTTAATTTAATTCTCAGTGGCATGGAAGTGTAAATAAGTTAGAAAACTTAAGGGTATTTTTTAATGGGTACTTCTCTTTTAATAATACTCCCTCCGTTTTTAATTGTAAGTAGATTTGCTTAAAAGCACGAATATTAAAAAAATTGTTATTTAAAAGAATATATCATTTGACCAATTAATTCAACCAATTATTAAAAACCTAACATTATTTCATTGGTCACACAATATCCAATAAATAAAAAAGATGCATTGAAATATGTAAACTACTTATATTGTGAAACAAACTTTTTTTGCTAAAACTACTTATATTTAGAAACGGAGGGATTATAGATTATGCCGTGATGGCATTTTGTTTGGTTGCAGATGAGAATAGATACATATAAGGCTAAAAAGACGTGGGACAGCACAAGCCTTGGACTGAAGACAAAGGTATTAAGCAGTGCCGGTCCTGGCATTATATGGCCACAAGCTAAATAATTTTTTGGGGTTTTATAAATTTATAAACTTAAAATAAAACAAAGATATAAAGTAAAAGTGGAGAGAGATATTCGAACCTGGTACCTTTCCCGTATTGGCAAGGATGCAGAACCAAATCCACTAAAGGATTATATTACCAAAATGTGGCCAACCCTTTAGTTATTATATTGGGGCCGGAAGCACATGCATGATCTGCTTTCCTTAGGGCCGGCTCTGGTATTAAGTAAAGACCTTTGCTCTTCAACAAGATCATTTGCAAGCAGGTCTCTCATTATTTCCTACAGAGTTTTTGTCATCGTCCCATCGTGTGATCAACAGGGACGGACCTAGAAAAATATTTTATATGGGGTACAAAATATTTATATATAACTAATTTAAAATAATTTTACAAATTATATTATATTACTATTGCTAAAGGTTTTTATAATATGTATTTTTTGAGAAACACAATTTTTTTTAAGGATATATATTTTACATTTTTAATATATTTCATATAAGGAAATAATGGTAAACTGTAAACTTTTACCAATTATTTGTATTTAACTATTATTGAATTATTTTTAATTAATCACAAAACAATTACCTGAGAGTGTGTAGCATTGTTTGACTTAATTTAACCAAATATCTTAGACTTACATGCTCAAAATTATTTTACAAACAAAAATTATAAAATTAGTATGGGGCACATGCCCCACGCTCTATTCAAGTAGATCCGCCCCTGGTGATGAATGTAGTGACCATATCCATATAAAAATAACGAAATCATCCCAGGGCAGTCATTCTATAAATTAAAAAGTTCTTTATGACCCTCTACCCTTTGAAGTTTCATATCATCCAAACGCTGGTTAACTTCTTGCATCCAATCTAAAATACAAAAGAAACATGTTGTGATAACTCACGTATTTCCACGTCCTGGACTAAACTTATAAAATCTTTCTTTTTTTTTTTAAACTAAAACCAGGGCCGGTCTTGAAAATTCGGGGGCTTGAAACAAAATGAAAAATAGGAGCCTAAATCTTACATCACAAAAATATCCCAAAAACAAACTCATAAACATAGTTCGTATATAAAGTACTAAACCAATGATAAAACATAAGTTTCTATACAAAAAAATGAACAAATGAACCGATAGTTTATGCCGATATTTTTCTTCTGATATAAACACAAGCAATTGACAAGGAGTAATAAAATTCTGTTTTGAAATTGTGTTTTTGGCTTGTAGGTTACGACAGGGAAAGGAAGTGCAAGAGTCGAAGACAAAAAAAAATGAAATACGTTAGTCCAAATTTTTTTTTAGCTTTGTGGATTTTTACTCTTTTTGATTTATTGGGCTATTTACATTATTGTGTTCTTCGGTCCATTCAAATGGACTTTGGTTGTTAAACCAACGTGATATAGCCAAGTTCGTGTGATCTCATTAAAAAAAATTTTTTGTTCTATAATGTATATTGGATTTTCCAGAAGAAATGAAGCCTCTAAAAAATGGGGGCCTAAGACAAATATTTCAATGGGCTTGGCTCAGTACCGGTCATGACTAAAACTTATAAAATCTTTCTTTTTAGAGAAAAAAACTTATAAAATTTTTTCAGTGTAATATATATATATATATATATATATATATATATCACCATTTTACTTGTCCATTATGTGACTTCAACTTGGTCGACCAAAAAACCTATGCTGATTCAGATATAAGACGTCCCATCTGAGGTTTCGCTTCATGTCACTTCTTCACATCCAATGCAAATGCTATGATATATTCCAGGATATTAACAAATGAAAATGTTAGTTTTATTTTATAATCGTGATTTTCCTATTTTATGCATGCTAATTAATAATGGAAAATAAATAAAAACATCAATCTAATAAATGATCAAATCTTAAGAATTAATTAATTTGTTCCACTAAGAAAGATTATTAAATATTTTGGAGAATGTTTTTCTTAATCTCACTATATAAAAGCAGCTAAATTTAAGCTTTTTCAGAGGTGTCACATAGGCAAAAAAATTGAGAACCCACCAATCTGCCATGTTATCCCGGACTGGATTTGAAAGACTAATCTTCACAGCCCATTATTACTAAATTTCGGAGCTCATTTACACCTTTCGCAGCATTCCATTTTAACAGCCCATTATTACTCAGATACTAAAAACCCTAACCCATTATTACTCATATACTAAAGGCCCTAAAACATAATCCATAACCCATTAATACTAAAAGCCCTAAAACATATAATTCTCTAAAAACTAAAAATCACTCATCCTCACCCTAACCCTAATCACCGACTCCATCTCATCATGATTCTCTTCCTCTTCATCTCATCTTCAACTTAAATATTATCATTTTTAAATGAAAACATTATTATTATTGAAATATTAATTATTTATCCAAAACCCTAATAAACAAAATATACAAGTTCTTAATGCACTCTATTGTTTGCAAAGAAGCTTTTCATATTATTTCCCTTTTTCATTTAATGCACAAATACAAATGTAGATTTTCCTTTTATCTAGAAGATGTTTTTTAATTTAACATACAAATTATGAACAGTTTGACCATGTTTATCATAAATTTGGTTTTATAAATATATTTAGTTTTAATATATTCATCATTATTTACATCTTATTAGTTTTAAACCATACAAAAAACATATATTAATTTCATATTTTAAAATTTATTTTATATTTTAAAACGATTAAAGTCACAATGACCAATTATTTGCCAGCACCACCAAAAACTCGAAAAACCCTATACAACCGAAATTTTATTTCCATATATTATTATATTTTATTTGTTTATAATATGTTTTAAAAACAAACCAAAAAAAAATTGTGATAAAGAAGGAAAGTTTTGATAGAATGACCAAAATGTTTCATGTAATAGGTAAAATGACCCTTATACCCTAAATATATAAAATTTAATTAAAAAATATTAAAAAACATTAAAAAAATTAAATGAAAAATAATTAAGTAATAGTCTTAGATTATACGTTTTCAAAATACAATTTTTTTAAAATAATTGTTTTAGTTGATTTTTTAATTGCAATTTTTTATCTATTTTTGTTTTCAATTTATCTTTTTGTAATTCTAGCCGAAGTTCACAACAAGTAGAGCGACAACCTCGGACCGCAGCCAATTATTGCTAGGATCATTAGGATGTGGACCATCATAAATCACACAAATAAAAATGTTTTCCTAGGAACAATTTTCATCTGTCTTGACATCTATGTTTGTCTAAAAAATACTTACTTTTAATTATTCCAACAACATTTCAAATAATTGCTTTTAACCACTCGACAGGAACAAAAAATGGAAGGGCGGGTGCCTATTTCTACGTCTGACACAATGTACCAACGGTTCGAGGAAGGGAAAATTTATCACATTAGATATTTTAATATTTTTCCCAATAACCGACGGTACAGGCTTACCGTTCAACCATACATAATCAATATCAATGAGACAACAATTATAACACTGATTCAAGAAAACATTCCACCGATTCCTTCATACATTTTCCGGCCCCAACGCTATCCCCACTTGATCAGCTTAGCAAGTGCAACCAACTTCCTCCCAGGTCAAAAAAAAAAACCCATACCTATCACACATACAAATAAATTCTCTATTTTTGTCGTTAAAAACAAATTATTTCCACAGATGTTGTTGGCCGCATATGCCTCATCCAAGGAAGTGATTTATATAACCACAACACAGATACAAAAATCATCATTGGATTGTGTTAAGCAATAAATATATAATACAATATTTTTTTGTAGATCCAAATTGGTCCGTCTAACTATATGGGACAATGAGGCGGCTAATTTCAGGGAGTTAAATCGCATATCTACCAGAAAAAAACCAAATCGTAATCATCACAAGTATCATTCCAAGGTTACATGAAGGTAATCAAATAAACATAAAGTTTATGTCTAACTAAATGCTTACAAATATTTCACTTTTCAGGGAAACTATCACTCACAACCACACCAGGATCGCGCTTTTACTTTGACAAAGACATAGATATCATACAACGCTTTCAAAAGAGGAAAAAACTGCTATCCTAAGCCTGATGGCATACCTCCACATGGGATCAAACTACAAGACGGAAACCGACACCAGTCAACTGTTTTAAAATTTACACTTCAATGCAAACAACCATATATTTTTCAAACTTACTATTGTTTAGAAAACAGAAACTGATCACCGCATCACATTCAAACAAAAACTCTATGGTTAATTCTATAACGAACAAAAATTAATTTCCAATATCTGATACTTAAAACTACAAAATATAAAAATTTACTTTAATAAAACATATTATCCGCGCGAAGCGCGGACCCGACTCTAGTTAGTATAAAAATGATTGATCCTATCAGATCTTTCCATCATCTTAAAAAAGATCTTTAAAGTTTATTATTGCAGATAGAAAATTAATTGTAACATTTATCTTTTCTTAATAATTATTATAAAAATAAACATAACTAAATCAGCCAAACAATTATTATTTTTACATATATTTGAATTTTAATTTATATGGTTAACTTTGGGTTATTCTATTATCTCTATTGACAAGTGGTTTTGAAAAGCGTGACTTCATGATGTAATGTTATTACAAATCCTAGTACATCTGTAAGCAATGTATATCTCCCCTGTTATTAGAACCTCCGAACGAATTGGCCCCAAACTCTGATCTTTTCAAACTGATTTAGAAAAATTGTTTTTAACTTTTATTAACAAAACATTAACTCTTCCGCTGATGCTAATTGTTGAGATCATCTCCAATGGTTTACTCTATTTTAGAGTAGCTTTCGCTCTAAAATAATCTAATCAATTAAATTAGATCTGATAAGGAAAATTCAAATCGGTTAAGTCGTTTGACGTACCTGATGATCAAGGTAGAATAAATTAATTGTTCATAAATAAATATGTAAACCAAAATTTAGTCACAACATTCTTTAATAAGCCCAAATTTAAAATATGTCATGGTAATTTTCAAATAGGACTCTAATTTAATTGATTAAGATTCTAATTAAAATAAACAATAAATATTTTAATTAATAGCAATACTTATTAGTCGTGGAAAACGCGAACCCTAGAAATACACATAAAATAAGTATCCTTCTCTTCCAAGATCTATTAACACCAATGTTTAACTTTTTTATAACTTCTCTGTTTCCAGTTTTTATATGGGTCGGAAAATTTCGATGAATGAGTTCCAGTAAAGATAGGGACTCTGAGAACAGCCACCGAAGCAAGAAGAAGGTTCTCTCTCTCTCTTCCTGCTTCAATTATTATTGTCACTGGAGTTGTTAATTTATAATTCTCTTCGAAAATGTCACGACGTGAATCCCATTAAATTTCGTTTTATATAAACTTGAAAAATAAGTGTTTTTTTGTTTTCGGTG
Source organism: Brassica oleracea var. oleracea (assembly GCF_000695525.1). Lineage (NCBI taxonomy): Eukaryota > Viridiplantae > Streptophyta > Magnoliopsida > Brassicales > Brassicaceae > Brassica > Brassica oleracea. The sequence goes on along the minus strand of NW_013617426.1, from coordinate 177,504 downwards.
TTTGTGGAGAATAGTCAATTCTTCCCAAGGTTTTTGGATCAAGACGGTCTGGTAAAGAAGAAGAAGATGCATCAAATAATATGAACAACAGAGGAAATCATGATGATCAAGGCAACAACAATGAATATTTCAATGGTATTTCTTCTTTAAATACGTACATCACAAGAAAATATATTTATTAGTCTTATAATTAATGGTTCTTGGATCTTGTTTGATAGATTTGAAGCGACGAATGGCTCCTCGAAAGAAACCGATACTTGACAACTCTTCTTCGATGATCTGGAAGACTGCTTCTGGTTAGGAATTTTTTGATTTATTGGGTAAACCTACCCTAGAAAAGTTTACATTTTCATATGCATGATTGCTTGCAAACATAAGAAAAATAAACGTACATTGTCAAAGTATTTTTTTCTTCTTTAAAAAAAATGGTAAACCATTCCCGGAGAAAGAATGTGAAAGCCCCTGTGACCACGCGCGTGGAAATCTGGTACGGTGCGAATTCGGATGTTTTTAGGGATCCACGGAACGCCTTGACCACCCGACCACAGATGTGTGGTTACTATTTGGGGTCTTCTTGATCCCAAATGAAATCTATGGATCTTCTTGATCTTGATATGTATTACTGTTAGGGGTCTTCTTGTTCCCAAATGAAATCTAGGGTTTGCTAAGAAAATTTTAATACTTTTACTTGTATAATACGTCAGAGAGAATGGAAGGCTTGAACCTATCGGGTTCTATGGCACCACCATCAGAGATTCGTGAACTCAGGTTTGATAATGAATCAATCTCTTTGTAATAGTTCTGTTTTTTGTAGAATCAAATTCACGTTTTCTTTATCTCTCAGGGTGTTTGTAGCTACGTGGAATGTAGGAGGAAGAACACCAAACAACGATCTTAACCTCGAAGACTTCTTACTCGTTGAAGGCACAGCAGATATATACATTTGTGGGTATGAATTAAAATTTGATAAGTTTTGGATTCATAGGTCCTTTAAAGATACAAAATGAATTATTATTACATGGTTTGTATCGCAGGTTTCAAGAGATTGTTCCTCTAAGTGCAGGAAATGTATTAGTAGTTGAAGACGATGAGCCAGCAGCTAAATGGTTAGCTCTAATAAGCCAAGCTTTAAACAAACCGAAACAAGACTCTGCTTCAAGAACAACAACCTCTAGTAGTAATTGTCGTGGTGAAGAGTCAAGAACACCAAGTAGTCTAAGTTTCTTTCAAAGACCTAATCTTAAAGTCTTGAGCAGAAACTATAGAGTCGATTCAAGTCTTTTGAAGACTTGTAATTATCAGGTTATCGGTACTTCGGTTGGTTGGGAAGCTAGGCGGTCTAAAAAGTATAGTGATCAAGTTGTAGATAACAATAATTATGTGGAGCCTGAGAATTTTAGGGTTCATGAGAATTTATTGTTTGATGATGTTCCTGCCACTACCAAGATGCCGGGACAAATGAGTTATCGACTGATTGCTAGTAAACAAATGGTTGGTTTGTTTTTGTCTGTTTGGGCTAGAAAGGAGTTGATTCCACATATATCTCATCTTAGGCTTGATTCTGTTGGAAGAGGAATCATGGGTCGCTTGGGTAACAAGGTACATCAACTTTTTCTATTAATTCAAGATTATGACACACACATGCAAGCAAAAAAAAATCTAAATCTTTGTGCTTTTGCAGGGATGCATTGCTATAAGCATGTCATTGCACCAAACAAGCTTTTGCTTTGTGTGTAGCCATTTGGCCTCTGGTGAGAAAGAAGGGGATGAGATGAGAAGAAACGCAGATGTAGCTGAGATTCTGAAGCATACTCAGTTCCCCAAAATCACCAAGAACCTTAGTTGTCGCGCACCCGAAAGAATAGTTGATCACGAGTATGTTTCCATGAAAATAATAAAACCTTCTTGCTATATAAGCAAATAAAAACCGCTAAAAGAGTCTTTGGGAATTTGCAGCCGAGTGGTTTGGCTTGGAGATTTGAATTACAGAGTTGCTTTAACCTATGAAGAGACAAAAGTATTACTAGAAGAAAATGATTGGCATACTCTTCTTGAAAAAGACCAGGTTTTGTAGTATAAATAATCTTTAATACTTGATCTTCAGTTTCCGTTCTTTTATTTTGCGTTGACCAACTTCTGTGATCTCTAATAATTTCAGCTCAACATGGAAAGAGCAGCAGGAAGAGTCTTCTCTGGATTTCAAGAAGGTCAAATATTCTTTGCTCCAACGTATAAATACTCTCAAAACTCAGATGCTTACGCCGGAGAGACCAATAAGTCAAAGAGAAAACGCCGTACTCCTGCTTGGTACTAATCCAGAACTTAAGACCCATGTTTTTGTGGTTTGTTTTGATTAAAAGTTCTATTTGGAATGTATTCAGGTGTGATCGGATTCTCTGGAGAGGAGAAAGAATAGAACAACTTTCTTATATTCGAGGAGAATCAAGGTTTTCAGATCACAGACCGGTTTGTGCAATCTTTGCAGTAGAAGTTGATGTAAAGAGTATGAACAAAGGTAGATTAAGGAAAGGTTATTCTAGTGCGGCTGCAAGATTGGTTGAAGATTGCATTCCACAAAGGCATAGTTTTTACGACTAAGATTGTTACAATTCTTTTTGAAAGAGGTATTGTTTCTAGATTGTATATAGATTTGGATCAACAAAAAAAAAACAATCTTGAGACATAAGTATATCTGTCTTCACACCCCAAGTCCCATATAAGTGTTACAACAACACTTAGGTATTGTTTGTAAATTACTGGTTTAAACTGTGGAAGGCTATGTAGCCCTCTTCTCTATATTTGAAGCAAGGCATGTATGTATTATAACTTATACCGTCATTCATCTGAATATTGCATCTATGCTATGAAAACTTTGCTCCAAATCTTCACATTTTACCAAAAAAAAAAACAAAAAAAAAACTGCGCTCCTCCTAACAATTTGTGTCTGTTCTTTATGATTTGTTACCTAATATGGTTTCTCATCCTTTTGTTATTTCAAATGCCCCTTGATAAACCTTAATAATTAGGTGATTCAAAGTGTCATTTAACTATTGCTGGAATTCTAAGTAAAGATAAGAGGTAGCATGCCATCGGTGCGAGTCCACTGGTGCTAATAATCTTTAGAGGTCCATTGAATCATGATAAATATTGATTAGCTACCTAATCATGTCTATTAGATTAGCAATGAATTCATTAAGAATAGTGGATATTCTGCTCTGACATGCAAAGTCAACTATTTAAAAAAATGAAAAAGATGGCATGTAGTCAACGAATTAGCGATTTCATCTTAGTTCTTTTGATTTTATGACTTTTTCATTTCACCCGTAGAACTCAGATATGCGTATTCGTTAAACCTAAGTGATGATACTTTTAAGCAAATAAACAAAAACCTATGTGATGATACAACATCGACATTGGTATAAACCAATCACATATAATCTATGTACATTTCTAAATTTTCCCATGGCTTAATCAAAATGTGATCGAGTTATGCACTATCTATAATGGTTGTTCATAAAATAAAACGAAAAACAAGAAATATGCTAGTAACATTTCACTCTCTGTGGTGGTTGTTGTAAATGGCTACTAAGAAAAATCGATTGCTTTGATAGTATTAAAATTATCTTCCAAAAGCGTGAAATCTCTTATATATTAAAGGAGAAACATTGTCATTTAATGAGTTCATATTACGTTTGCCACGTAGCAGCTTCACATCGATTTGAAAACGAGTACGCTGATGTATCACGTGCAGAAAGCTTCTATACCAAATTCTACATAAATGCATTCACACTATATACTATTTTATGTTTTTTCAATATAAAACTCACATGCATGTTCTTTGAACAAAAATGCATTTTAATATTAATTACGGTATTTTTTATATATTTATCAACCACCTTTATATATTTTTTTACATACACATACATGTAAGAGTGGGCACGAATCGGATATCCGCGGTTTTGGAAGTATTCGTGATCCAATATGTTTCGTCCGAATAATCAATTATCCGATTCGATTCATAGCCATCCAAATATACAGTGTCCCAGAAAAATTCGATTTTTAACCGGTTTCGATCCGTAAAATAAATAAAGAAATTTAAAAAAAAAACAAAAAAAACAAAAATAAGAGAAAATAATCAAATTTTATTACAAAAACAAAAAACTTATTTATTTTTTTGAATACTAATACCTAATTTAATAAATTTAGTAAATAAAAATATTGTAAAACTTATATAGAATATATTATTTATATAATATATATATATATATAATTCATTAAATATATGTATATATAAGCATATAATATAGAATATCCATTTTTTAAATATTAGTATTTATGATTTACTTTATTTTTTACGGATATTGCATATTAATATTTGCTTTTTTCGTAGAGTTACATATATCCAGATTTTTTGTTCAAATAGAAAAAAATAACAAATCAAATCAAAATTTACAGATATTTTAACAGCCCTACATATATGGGCACATTGACGTGAATACATGTATAACTAAATATTCATAACAAGTGAAAGATTTTAATTCTCTTGAAAGCTGAAATATTCTTTTTTTAATGTTTCCATTCACCATCGACCAAAATGTAATGAAATGATTTGTCTTAATAATTTTTTTCTCTTTTTCTTCAATTATTATCTAGATTTGATTTGATTTTTCATGCATTTAGAAATTATAATATGAAACTATTGGTTTGACATCAAGACTCATTCATGTAACAAGAAACCAAACAAATAGTTTTTGGTTATCATTGAAAAATCTAAAAACTTCGAGTATTTTAACCGAATAAACAGAATAAATATTGATTTAGAAAGATAGTTATATTTTAGTAGATTAAAAATAAAAAAAACTAACCTAAAACCGAACTGATATCGAGATTAAACAGACCTAATATTTTTTTATCCTAAAAAATAAAAAAAAATCTTTTTTTTTTGGTCAAATATAAATAAAAAAAAAATCATTGTGGGCATGGCCCATGTTATTACCTAGCTAAAGTAAAAGAAGATTCACTAAAAGCAGCCTAAAGTTTCACCGCTTTTCCTGAAGCATCCAAATATACTATTTTTTTTTTTTTTTTTTAAAACATCCAAATATACTATATAAAGTTATATTTATATGCGTTGACCATATTTTTCTTATTATTGTTTGACACTGAGCCTCATTTCTTTCTAATACTATGTTTATCTAATTATTAAAATTCGAATATTATAGGTTGTAATATATAAAAATGTCCAAACTCGGAACTAAAGAAATATTTGTCGGTTTCTAAATAACGAAAAAAAGATCTAGAAGGCAGGAGCTGAAGAAATTTGTTCTGCTAAAATGAGACTAAATATTAGCTCCATTTTGGTATGTATTCGGGTTTGGTTCAAGTTCATATAGTTCATTTAAATTATTTTTAAAATTTTAAAGTTTATATATTTTAAAAAAATTAAAATCTAAAAATAATACATAACATATAAATTTAAATATTGTATTCCAAAATACCTAAACTTAACATAAAAATTAATTTGACTTGGATATTTGGATGGAGAGAATCAATAGACATTTCAAATATTTTTATTGTTTTAAGTATTGTTTAGCTATTTAAGATATTGGCTTTTGACTATTTGTATATATTTAAAAATATTTGGACACCTTTAAAATATCTTATATATTTTAAATATTTTTGATTATTAAATCTAAAAATAATATATTTAGGTTATTAGGTATATAAATCTGATTCAGATACATTTATATACCTGGAATATTTTAGTTCGGGTCATGTTCGGTTTGATTCTCTAAATACCAATATTTTGAATCCTCGTAGATATCTAACCCGGCATTAGTCGAAAGATATTTCAAACTTGAATCAAACAGTGTGGTACGATTTTGGGCTAGTCTACTATATAGTATTAAGTGTGTTTTTTCTGAAACCGACCAGATCAGGCGAAAGGACTTATCAGAAAAAAAAAGATATCTAACCAATTTTGTTTCTTGTTTGGTACTATTTTTTAGTATCGGATTTGGTTCGGTAATTCGAATTCAAGTTTTTGTCCATCACTAGATTGCGCTTTGAACAAAAAAAAGTGCTTTGCGTAATTTACAAGTCAAGTCCACGTAGACACAACGTGTGAGCACGTCTTTACGGGACCCAACAGAGTTTCTCTATGCAGGGCCACTTTGTTTTCACACTCAATGCTGATTGGTTCCTACTCCAATTCGTTCCTTCTTATGATTTTTTAGCCTGCTTTGCTAATTTTCCCAATTAAAAGTTACATATCAAATGCACAATTCTCAAAATCAAATATCGAAAATGTTGATTACAGTAATTTCCAAAGTTTATATACAGATCAGTATTGATGTTTGTTCTTGAAAAGAAGACGAACTATACATTTTAAACATGCCTTTTTGTTGTTATGACATTCGATTATATTAAAACTTCAATCAAGTAGTACATATGTCAACTATACTCACATAATGCTAAGGGCAATAGTTACATTCTCGGATTGATGAAATCTTCAAATGCGTTGTTTCATTTGATTCGGGACGCAATGAATTTAACACATGGTAAAATTCCATAGACAGGTATGAATTAGTTGATTTTATTTTTATTTTTTAATTAAATGAAGGGGGTATTGACTTGAGAACATAACGAAATCTGAGTGGAGATGGCAATTGTCAACGCGTTTATTTGATACATTACTCGGGTTCTCGGGGTGGGGTTCTTAACGGAATATAAGAATTCGTCTCTTAACTTTTAACTAAAAAAGTTAAGAACTGGTTCTTAAATAAGAGTTTTAAGAGCCGGTTCTTAGTTTTTTTAGTTAAAAGTTAAGAGACGGATTTTTATATTACGCTAAGAATACCACTCTAAGAACCCCAATAATGAATGCTTATTTTACTCGGATGCATTCATTTTCTTAGATATATCATATATGCATTTGTTGTTGTAAAGAAACATTAGTGTATACAACATACACATGACGTCATCACGTCATTGACTTCACCACATATATAACCCAAATGATATTGGCCAAACTATCAAACACAAGAATATTTCAAATCTAAACAACAAACAAAAATCTTTGTTCCTGTGCCTTTTTCATATTATTTAGCCAAGAATAGGGATTCTTCTTCTTTTTTTCTAGAAGCTCCTCTCTTTTCTCCCAAGTGTCTATTTTCATTTTTTTTGTTAGTACTAAATCACAAATGGAAGTAGCTTTGAACATGAATGGCTACACAGAAGAGTTCATGCAAGCTCTTGAATCGTTCATGAAGGTAACTACATCATCATCTTCTTCTTCTCCATCTTCATCAAAACAAGAACCATTAGCTCCCAATAACCAATCTGGTCCAATTGGGCTAAACCAGCTCACTCCCACTCAAATCCTCCAAATTCAAAGAGAGTTACATCTCAGACAAAACCAAGCTCACCGTCGTGGCGATAGTGCCCATAACCTCCATCTTCTCAACGCTAAACCAGTCCTAATGAAGAAAACCGACGTAACTACACCGGTTAAACTATACCGAGGCGTAAGACAACGGCATTGGGGTAAATGGGTTGCTGAGATACGGTTGCCTAAAACCCGAACCCGGTTATGGCTTGGTACGTTCGAAACCGCGGAAGATGCTGCATTAGCTTACGACGAAGCTGCACGTAAGATCAGAGGAGAAAACGCGCGTCTCAATTTCCCAAACAATGGAGAATACAGACAGACCTTGTCTCCTACTGTCAACGCTAAGATCGAATCCATCTTCAATACCTCTGATCTTCCCATGCATGAGCTCAAGAAACCGGCCAAAACAGAGGAAGGGTTCATTGGTTTTCATTATACCGGTCATAAACCGGATCAAGAACGTGAAATTCCTGATATATTCGGATACGGGTCTGGTTCTTCTCCTGAGTCGAATATAACGTTGTTGAATTTCTCAAGCGAATGGATAAAGGAAGATCAGAGCTTTTGCATAGGTTTGCAGAAGTATCCTTCTTTGGAGATTGACTGGGAGGCTATAGATAAACTCTCTGAATCCGTCTAAGCTTTTAAAACTCATTCGTTTATAATTGTTTTAGAAGTTTATATGTTTTGAGCTTTGTAATAGAATTTCTTGATGCAGAGGAACACTGAACCTAGCTATGTTTATGTTTTGTTTTCATTTATAATGGTCTGAATTTTAATGGGCCATGTTTATTGGAAAACCCAATATCTTTGTAATGGTATGGACATTTTCTATCACGGACAATAATAATATTTGTAATGGTACGGACATTTGCTCGTTTGTTCCTTGTTTCTTAAAGCAATTACAACAACGATCATAATAATTAAATTTGTCTAGGGAATTCCTCTTCACATGCATATACATGCACATTGATACATATGTCGTATGTTCATGTTCCTTTTTAAGTTGAGGTTAATATGAACATTGATGCTTGAGATTAGACTGATCAAAGATCTCGAAGCGTGGACCGACAATTCCAATGTCGAAACGTGTAAGAAATTTACAGATAAATATGCGCATGGTGGGAGCCTGAGCGGCCAATGATATGGACATAAAGAGAAGTAGAGAACACGTCCCTACTCAACGTTTGTTTTCATGCGGTGCAAGCATAGCAACAAAGGGAAAAATTGTACTTTTAACCTTATTTTGTGGTTAAAAATGTACTTTAATTCACAAGAAGATTTGGAAGTTGAAGTAGTCATTTCTGAGTCATTGTCAGCAAAATACTCTCTATGTTTTCATGTCGTGGAAAAAGGAATGGACCCATCAAGGATGTGTGTCTAAATCTCACTAGTCGACAATCTACATCCTATTAAGCAATAAATTATTTTTAGTTAACTCCTTCCTTCTGGGTTCTTATTTAAGATGTTTCAAAAGAAAAGAAATTGTTTCATTTATTGTATTTTAAAATTTTCGTAAAATTTATTTTATTTTTGCAACCATATATGCAAATTTCATCATGTTTTAAATTAAATACTAAAAACGTATTTTGATAATAAAACTATATTATGTGTATTTTAAATTTGGGGTTTTAGTCCAAAAAGAAGTAGTATGTTTCTAGTGGAATTAATATTTAGATGCATGATTTTTAAAGAATGGTTCCAGCATTTGGAATGAAACATTCTTTTTTGAATGAAACATTCTTTTTTGAACAGATAAACTATAATACGTTCTGCAAGATGATGCCGGAAAAAGAACATTTTACAAGATTACTGATGAAGATAAAAACAGCAATATAGGACAGAAAATGTAGATTTTACAAAAGGTATATACACATTCCCATACTTTCCCTTAGTTTACAAGGTAAAAAATGCCTTTAGAATTAGAAGGCTATAAAAGAAAGAAAAATATATCCCTGATTGACAAAAGTTCTTGTTCATATTTTTCTTAAGGAGAATTATGATGAACAAGATCAACCAATATATAAGGGCACGTTAAGAATTTTCCCTTGTATATCTTGTAAAATGTTCCGTTATAGGTTAGGGATATACATCATCTATAAATATATACTATATGCTGATGATTATTTTTGCTATGATTACTCCATTGCCCCCTTCATGATCATTGTTGAATTTGTTTCCACTCCACCAACCGTCGCAAGAAATCCATCACCTGTACATATTCACACAATTATATCATTATGCTTGTATAAATATACGGTGTGTACATGCATATACGCGTAACTTGTTTGTATGTATGTATATGTACTTGCCTCGGGTGGATCTTGCAAAGAATACGATGCATTAGTGTCTTTGGGAAATTTGGAGACAAGAATGCCGAAGCCTTGTCCTCTCTCTTGAAGCAGCTAAATTAGGTCACAAGTTAAAACGTAAATAATGCACAATTAGTAATGTGAAATCATTTGTGTACAGACTACAGTATAGGATTTTATGGATAGGTTTCACATATTAAAAATAGGTTTTAATATATCCAAATGACTTGTAAGTTCAAAATTATGAAATAGAAATATTAAAAATACTAAGTTAATTTGTATACCTTAAAAGCATCTTCATCGGTTCGATCATCACCAATGTAAATCGGAAATACATCATTAGAGTTCTCAAATCCTGCAACAGCCAGAGTATTAATTTACTAATTTAGTATTCTTTTTAGCAAAAAAAAAATATTATTCTAAAATAATAAACATTCAAGATACTATTGTTGATGATTTTTTTCTTCTAAATAAATATCTTTTTGCTATAAGATACGTCAAACAAACACAAAAGTATAAAAAAAATTCAAGAACTTTTTATGTGCTTTGAATGTAAAATTAATCAAAATAAAAGAGGAGAAATATATATATATATTTTAGAAAGGGCTTAAAAGAGGAGAAATATCTTACCAAGTGACTCTAACAAAAACTCAAGAGCCTTGCCTTTGTCCCATTTAATCATAGGTCGGATTTCAAGAACCTGTTTGAAGTCCAAAAATAAATTCCCCTTACATGAATTTTACTACAATTTTCTTGTAGATTACTTAAATTCACCAAAAAGAAGATGTCACAACATACCTTCCGACCTTGGGACAGTTTCAATGTCGGATAGTTCTTTACCACCGACCGAACTTTTAAAGCCAGGTCGCTCCATTTCTGAATATTTTTCCAAAGAAAGTTGTAAGCATTTAATATTTTCAAATAAAATTGGAAGAACTTACAGTAGAAATTTGCTTTTAAATATATATATATATATATATACACAAGTCAGGAAACTTTGTAATTACTTAGTGAAATATGTACCTTCTCATCGACGCAACGGAAGTGTACAGAAAGACAGAACTTGTTGTTCTCCACTTTGGCTCCTGGTGTTGATTTGGTTTTCTCCACTAATTGTTTAAAAACCTACAAAAACATTTCAAAGTCAATACTCAACCATATACATACAGAATTAAAGATGAACAAAAAGAAAAACAAACTTTTATTTACCTCATCGATCATGGGAAGAAAGTCTCCAGCTGGTTGATAAAGAACAGATGGTTTATCCTAAGCAACAAAGTAAAAATTTAAAATAAACAAAAGAAAAACTGTGATTGTAATTTTATAATATACTATTTGAGTTTTATAATCATGTATACCTTATTGTATCTGGAGAAACCTTTTGTTGGACCTTTAATATCCATTCCATGGCTACCAGCATAATACAGTTCTGCTAGCTTCACAAAGCTATACACCTACAAAATTATTATGCTTATAGTTAATTAACTTAAATTGGTTGATTGATATTAATCTTTCAAAAATAGTAAATGAAATGTACCTTGTCTATGCATCTACCAGTAACTATAGAAGTTGGAAAGGACTTAGCCAGTTTTTTCACTGTTCTTCTCATCTGTGAAACACAGAACAAAGATTAGATATAAAAGGAAAAAAAAAATGAAGATGTTTATGAAACCTATGTCCGGATAAATTAATAAGAACCTTGCTGGTTATAAAAGCTCTGTCTGGATCAGCGACGATTGGAGAAAGAGTACCGTCATAGTCAAGAAACATAACGATCTGTTTTCCTCTTGAAGCTTCGATGATTCTTTCAAACATGTCAAGAGCCGATGGATGTCGTTTCTGGTAGAAATTATAAAGGTCAGCAAACAAAAATTAAAGAATCATCTAAGAACACAAGAGTTTGTCTGAAAAAGTGTGTGATGAAGCTTACAAGCCAAGAATTGAGCTCTTCTTCTGATGAAAGAGAAGAAAGTGATTTGAGATGAGTAGGAGAAGAAGCTCTCATGGAGTCAACCCAAGAGTTGAGTCTCTGACTTTGAGCGCCACTGAGTTCAAGGTTCTTGAGTAGTTTCTTCTTGGAAATTGAGATGTGACCAGGAACAGTCGGTGGTTTTTGAGCGGAAGGAGCAAAGACGGAGGAGTTGGAGACGGTTATGATTCCGGTATTGGCGTCTGATACGACGACGTTTTGGCTCACCATCTTATAAAAATCTATTAAACAAAGAAGAAAGAAAGAAAGAACAGGGGAGTTTCAGGACAGAGGATGTGAAGTCAAAGTGATTGATTTCCTTGATAAGATCGTGCCCTTATGAAAAAACCAGTGATTAAAGATGGATCTTTAAATGGGTTTAGTAAAAGGAATGTGACAAAGAGAGAAGTTAAAGAAACGACAGGTGTTGGGAACAGAGGAAGGAGAAGAAGAAGTTGCACTGTTATTCGAATCTGTAATTTAGCCTTTGCAGTGTTCGAAGAGTGAGAGATAGTGTGGGAGAAATGCTAAGTCCAAGAGGTGGCTTATATAGATGCTCAAGCGCACCAAAATTTAGAGCGAGAGTAGAGAGAGAGAGTCTGGTTACAAGTGGGAGCCATGGGACCGAAGTACTGAGTTGGGACCTACAAGCCGGCCCAGCTGAAGGAGGTGGTGGTGGTGACTCTTCTCTTTGTATATAAAATTAAAGTTGGTCCCATAATAATGCCACGTGTCTTAGATGCAAAGGAACCACACTATATTGCCACGTGTCTCGGACCGAAAGGAACCACCGTTTTCATCTCTAGTCTTTTCCGTGTAACGTCGTATATATATATTTGTTTTAATAAGCTAACGTCGACGATCATAATATGGTAGTTAAGTTAAGTAATCAAGAGCTTCCACGATCAATTAAACAAGTATGCAATAAACTTAGGTGTGTTTTTGTATGTGTATATTCGCTCTACTCAAATCTTTAAAAGGTTAAAATATGTATCGTAGAGCTATTAAATTACGTTGTCCAGCTCTTGACGGTAACCCAAGCTAGACGACTTCGTCGGTTTCATTAACAATCAAATGCAGTACTGTATAATTAATATGAGGATGAGTCTGACTCCTTACGATGGGTACAGCCATGAGCCACGCCATGCACACGTAAGATAACTAAAATAACATTACAGTTATTTATAAATTATACGTTATTAATTAGATGAATCACCATATATTGCAATAAACCAATAGCTCTCGAACTTTCTTTTAGACCTAATTTTTTTGTTCATGAATTGACGTAGAATAGTTAGTGGAAAAATTCAAAAATATCAGAAGTTTATAAAGAAAATATATACACAATAGACGGATCGCCAATTCGACATACTTCACTATTTCAATTTCGAACATTAAATTTGATATTCTAATTAAGTCTATCAACAATGACTCAATGAGCATCAAACCAAAACTTAATAATCTAAACAAGTTTTCTATAAAATATGAGTCACCTTTCGAGGGATTTTTAGTTCATATTTGAAGTAATCAAAACATTTTGAATTTTGATTGTATAACTTGTAACGCTTCTTGTTTTTGCACGTGTATATATGTTTGTCGGCCGTTTCTGATCTCGTGATCCATCTAGGCTTTGGTACTTATCAACTACTATTATCTATAGTGATAAGCTTTTTGGGCAATATTATATACAGGATATCACACTGTCACGAAAATGGTGTCATTCTAGTGGAAAACAAATGTGTCACTCTCACTCTTGACATGCAACCAAGTGTATAATTTCTTTTACCAAAATGTTCGAGGACGAAATATACAAAACTAAAGAATTTGAATTTGGAGGAAATATATAAAAATCTTTATCAAATTAGTAATAATGTTGTCGATATAAACATTATATAAGTGCAACTCGTATACTCCCCTTGTCTCTGAAAACCAAAGGCACCCTTTTTGAGCTAACCATAAAACCAGCTGCAGTTACAGTGTACTCTTTCCAAAATATCATTTTGAGATTTTCCACACAGATTTAAAAATGATTAAGATACATTTATATTTTTATTAGTTACACATATTTAATAAATAAAATTTGATAGAAATAAAATTATTTATAAGATCAATGTATTTATAATTAATATTAAGTTTCAATTAACTATAAATTGCATTAAATTATAAAATATTATTTTTTGTATAACAAGAAAAGGTGTTAAATGATACTTTTTCTGAAACATAAAGGATACTTATTGTTTATTATACTTTCTGTGGGTCATAATTTTGGTATTAATAAATTCATTAACTATCATACTATTTAATAGTGCTACATTAGCAAATTAAGTTTTCATTTTCTGCATTTATATTCAAATTAATTTTATAAAAATCTCGCCCTGGTATAATTTCTTACAATAAACGAACTATATAGTTTATATAAGATTTTCCTTTTATTTCATTATGTAACAATTAGCATTATAGTTTTATATACATATAGGCGAGTGTATATAATTTTATGCATAAGAAAATGATAATGTGGACTAGTGCATATTACGGTATTTATGTGGATGATTTATAAGCAACAAACAATGCGTGTGTGCATAACAATTTGTTAATCCTGCGGATTCTGTATATTTACTATATGCAAGTAAACAAATCGAACCGTGGATCGCGTGGGAATATGCTCTTGTTACATCCATATTATTGAAATATAAAACAAAACAGTTTGGCACTCAGTCAAAAGATTTATATATACAGTCTTATGTGTTTAATCAAAGTTCACCATCTCCGTGACATTGAAGTGAAAGAAACTATATATTTCAAAAACTCTAGAAATACCGAGAGATATAAAAGGACATTTAAACTCAAAAAGAGCTAGTTTTCAGAAGAAAAAAAATCAAAATGAGTTGTAAGTTTTTTTTTTTTTGCTAAAGAGTTGTAAGTTTTTTGTGAGAGGTTAGATGGTAGGTCAAGAATTCAAAATCTTACAAGGAATCTGTGTTGTTCAAGGAAAACTCAGTCTTAATTTGACCACGTTTGTGATTACCTGGTCAATGGCACGAAACCAATAGACTTCCTGCTTGGTTGACAACTACCACGAATAAGATTATTGGAGACTGGAACAGAACGTTTGACATTTTGACCAACTAAAATATAGGATACTATCATAGTACATTCTAAAAGAAAATCAAACCAACCTTTTTCAAATTGTTAGGATTGATATTGTTATGTGTTATATATAACATCTTTATGTCCAGGATTAACTTTTAGCGTGCCGAACTTTAAAACCAATGAAGGGAAAGAAAAAGTAATTTTTAAAGGAAAAGCTTACTAAAACTCGGATATAAATTTCAACATGGCTAGTCAGTCATCCAACTCTTTTTAATAAAAAGCTTATTGTTCATCTATTCGCATTTGAACTCTTCCAGTTAGGCTATTCGCATTTGAACTCTTCTTTTGTAAGGTTATATAATTGGTATCATATTAAACTACCATCAAAATGAACGAATATTTATATGTGTTCAGAGATTCCGTGATATTTGCTTATACAGTGTTGACCAAAAAATATTCTTTACGTGAACAAGAACAATCACGCCATCGGGAAAATAATAGATGGACAATTGGACACCGGACACCCTTAACGAATCAGTTATTTTATTTTAATTCTTTTACCCAAATTAATTTATTAAAAAATAATATTTTCGATTTTTTAGGATCATATTCGCTTTTCCATGTGCTTCCCCGTTTTGGGATTCGACGTATGTTGAAATTTTCCTAAGTCAAATGTGAACGTGATCGATATATACTTTTATATATATATATATATTCTGATTACATAGATCAATTTTTTTAACAGTGGATAACGCATTGCATCATCGTATAATCTTTAACTTTATTACATATGATGATTAACTACTCGGTAAATATATGTGATAAGCTAGCATCTTAATTATAATCTGCAAAAAATTATATAGTTTCGGATTCGAACTCCATACTTTGGTGTATAAATCTTTAAATCTTAACCAATATGATAAAGTGCTTATACAATGACATAAATCAATTAGAATGTTGTTTTCCTTTTTAAAAAGTAATTTTGAAACTAGATTTTTCTTTGACATTCATAGCTTCGATCTTCATTTTCTTACAAGGTTTCAAATGGTGTAAACTAGAAAAATGGAAGAAATAGTTAATTGTTTTAAATACTTCCCATATCAAATAATTAGGTCATCCAATACGTAAGCGAAGACGTAATGGTTTAAGAAATAAAGTTTCACGGGCGATCCTAGAGAGATTCAGATTCTTTTAGTTCTTTGACTACCGTTAGTTTTTACATAATTACTTTTCTTTTCCATCTTAGGGCCTTGCAATTTAAAATATTAAACATGAAAAGCTACAAATATAACTCTTTACTTTAAAGGTTTGGACTGTTACCCAACATTGTCTCAAGTTATAAACTGTAAGCAAACCCATGTTTTCCGGCTGAAACAACGCCTTTGATCACCTTCTTAGATTCTTATTAGTTTTAAGTATTAAGATTTTGTTGGGTGTTTTCATTACAACCTCTGATTTATTAATTTATATTTTTTGCGACGATTCATCGTCAATGCCGGCCCGATGAATTTGAAGGCTGGAAGCCCAACAGAAAATAAAAACCGCTTATAAATATGTATGAAAAAGTTTTAATTGCATTTGAAGGATGTAGGGTGCGAAGACGTTACCTCTAAGAATCAACCTAACGGTTTAACCATTATGCTATAGACAATTACTGTTCAAACGAAGGCCGATAAATTATGTATTTATTTTCGGCCGGAAGCTCAAGCTTCTACCGCTTGGTATCAGGGCCGCTACTGTTCATCGTATAGCTAATGTCTCAAAAAGTTAGATTGTGAATTAGTTACACGTGCATGCACATCCACGAAGTTTACGAGTCTTCTCTTGACATGAAACATGGTCCTTCACTTAAAATGATGTGATGTTTTCATCAACAAGAAAATTGCTTGCTTCGAGTTAAAACAAAATTGTAAAATTTTAAAATAATTACCTCCTTAGAAGAAGTTTTTTTCTACAGAAAGTAGTAACATGATATATGCATGGTCTACGGAGATTTTTCAATGCATTGTTGCAGATTAAATTTTTGTTACATCGGCCTTTGAGACTGCATCTTTTAGCTGGATATCTCGTGTCAGGAACTAAAGCATGCACTCCTGTCTACAACTCTTGTACTAAACCCTTTGAGAACTTAAGTTTGAATGGAATGATTAGTAGTGTACAAAAAAAAATTAGAGTTTTTATGATAAAAAAAGTAACTTATCTAAAAAATACAATAAAGTTGGGCCTTTTTATAACATCAGTTGAACTACATAAAGCTTTACAAAATTGACCAGTACGTTGACTCTTTAATTTTCAGTTTCTTTTATCACTTTTAGTTCAAAAGTAGTATTTCAGCCTGTGTAAATTTCTGTATTAATTTATAGTATAAATTTATAGTATTTCTGTATAAATTTTATACAATGTTCAGAAGATGACATCTGGCTTTCATATCTTTTTTTTTGTCAACCTTATCTTAACGAATAAAATACGTAGATTTATATCTCAATTATTATAGTTACTTACGTTTTCTGGTAGTCAATTGAAGTGTCAGGCTAGATCGCCGGCCATGGACCGAACCGAGCTTCAAAGTGTCAGAAGCTTGTTAGTCGTCTGGATCTGTCGTTCTTCGAAACCGACATCACACCTGTGGGTCTTACTTCAGTACGTGTCCCTATTTAAACACGAGCATTCTCTCTAGGACTAAACAAAATATCGAGAAATTTTGATTCAATTTGTTATCCGTTTTGATTTGAACTGAAAAATCTGGATATCCGTAATTTTACGAAGCAAAACAAATACTGATATGTAATATCCGTAAGAATCAAAGCAAATCACAAATACCAATATTTTTAGAAACGGATATCCGATCCGATTCGTAATATGCATATATATACATATATTTAAAGAATTATCTATATAAATTATATAAATATTATATTATACATAAGTTTTACGGTTTTTATTTACTATATTTATTAAATTAGTTATTATAATTTTAAAAGTAAATAACTTTTTTTTTATTTTTTGTAATAAAATATCATTATTTTATATTATTTTTTATTTTATTTATTTATTTATTTTTACGTATCGAATCGGATATCCGGTCAGAAACCTAAAATTTTCCGGATATCTACGATACCGTATATTCGGGTGGCTATAGATCGAATCATATTAGGTAATTGATTATTAGGACGAATGGATCGGATCACTAATACCTCCAAAATCCTGCCCACCCCTAATTCTCTTTAGTGGTCGGTAGATTCTTTTATTTTATTTTTTCCGTAGTAGTAGACATGTCAATTAGGGTCGAAACCCGCAGTCCGAGCCCGCCCAACCCTAAATATTACCGGGTTTGGGCTTAGTTTTATAAGTCCATAAAAATGTGGGTCTTTCGGGGATTTTAGGCCTAACCCCGTTAGGGCTAGGACCAGCCCGAAAACCCAAAATTTTATACTTTAGCTTAAATATTATCATTTTTGAAATCAAAGTCATTATTAGTATTGATATATTATTTTAATATTTTTATCCAAACTATAATAAAAGAAATATAAAAGTTGTTAATGGACTTTATTGTTTGATCATTACAAGTGTCACATTTTAAATTTTGCAAATGTACCTTTTTTCATGTACATCATGTTATTTTTTAATTTGAAAATACAAAGTATGAAACATTTGACCATGTTTTTCATAAAAAAAAATTCTCATATATATATAGTTTAATTTATATTTGATTATTTAAATTTTATTAAATTTGATTTGTTTGTAATATGTTTTTAAAGCATACGAAAAAAGTAAAAAATATTTGATAAGAAAAAAAGTTTGAACTCACTTTATGTTTTAAAACAGAAAAATGAAATTGTTTTTTTTAATGAAAATTTATATGTATTAAAACGATGGAAGTGACAATGACAAATTATTTTTTCAAAAGCCCAAAAAAGTCTGAAAAGCCCTATAACCCTATAAAGGCCGGTCTGGGCTTTGAATTTTAGGCACAAAATATTTCCGGGCCGGACTCAAATATTTATGGATTTTGTGGATTTGGACCGAACCGGGCCACCCCGAATTGACATCCCTAAGTAGTAGTTTACAAGGGAAAAACCATAGCAAGTAAGTAAAAACTAATAGCATAATACTAAGAAAACTCTCAACGGGGAATTCTCAGAATACATATACGTGTACATATAAAAATTATTATTTAAGTATAAATATTCTAACACTACAATAAACTCAGCCAAAATTATTTTATTTTAAATTTTCGGTTAGGTTTTTAGTTTTAAGATATTCATAATTAAATAATAATATATGTATATACATATATGTATTTTGAGAATCATATAGAAGAATTCTCCATTGGAAATGTCTAAGACAGCATCCATTGTACGTTCACCCACCAAGTCCACATGACATGATGGGTCTTTTGCCCGACTGATCCCAATATATAGAACAAGCAATTTCCTAATAATTTTCATATCTATATAACTAAAATTTTCTGGAATATCTAATCTTCGAAGTTATGAAAGAATCAACAAATGTTGACATCTAGAACATTTATATAAGAGACCAAAATGGATTATAACTGTAATGGGCATATTTGAATTGACATTCTTAACTTATATATAAATGTCATATGGAAGTTCTTATTTCTGTGAAGATATTTTAATATGAGTCATATGAAGGAATTGTCTTCTAGCATCACCAGGGTAGTTAATACCGTACGTAATAACTATGGTACATGTTATTACGAGTCAATTAGTAGAAATTTATCTTTTTGTTTTCTTGTAAATGAGGGAAAATTAACTTTTAGAAATATACCTAAATAAAATTGCTCAACGGAAACTTGGAATTAGTGGAAATAATAGAGGGCCAATATCAGTTGGGAGTTGGGACATTCAACGTGTGTCAATTGACATGAGGTTTTTGGCATATTTTGTCAAGTTGATATGATTTTTGGGAAGAATGAAAAGAAAGTTGAAGAAATGAGCTGTAAAGAGTTGTAATGAAGTGAGAAATGAGAGTCATTACATGTAAAGAAACTTATTATACGTCGTTGGTTTGGTGTGCTGTTTCTCATCGCTTTCCTATCTTTTCTTTTTCTGTCGAAGCATTATGGAGCCAACACGTCTCGGTCCTCTTTTCCCATGTAAATGTGAACTTTTATTTTGCGAGTAAATATAAACTTGTTATTCTAGGAAATTGTGAAATTTTATTAATAATCATAAATGTTTCTGAATTCATTGGATTGATAAAACCATGGTGAAGAATATAAATATGTATATACACATTAGAAAACATGTGAAATTTTATCTAGCCAAATGATTCAGCTATGTGTTATTGTTGAACTCGTGACTTATATACACTTTCTGTTTCTAAATAATGCATATTTTAGATTTTCACAAATATTAAAAAAATATATATTTAACGTCTATCAATGCATTAACTTTAAAAATTATAATAATTTCTCATAAATTTAAACCAATATCAGTTCAATAAATTCAAAATTATCAACTAATATCTTTTAAAAACAAGTAAAAGTGTTAGAACAGCATTATTTAGAAACATACGGAGTATTTTCTAAGGAAACAAATAATACATAAGATCTTCGTAGCTTATTTATTCCGAATCGAGCTTAATATTAAAAGTTGTAGATGGGGCTTTCAGTTTAATTCTTTTTGTTTACACTTTGCTTGGAAAAGTAGTCAAAAGTAGTCATATAATTCTTTTGTAAATGTTAATTCCCAAAAAAGATGAATAAATTTGAAATTTCATCAAAAAATATATTGAAAATTAATGAAAAGGCTCACGTAAAATTTGATATGTTATCTGGTTTATCATAATGGGAACCGAGCCAAATGAAAAGTAGTTCTTCATTAGCTTCTGTATTAGAACATGTTTAATTCCACAGTCCATTTGATCCCAAAAGTTTTTTTTTGAATTTTACTTTATTTAAACTTCAAAACAGAATAAAATAACTTT
Source organism: Brassica oleracea var. oleracea (assembly GCF_000695525.1). NCBI lineage: Eukaryota > Viridiplantae > Streptophyta > Magnoliopsida > Brassicales > Brassicaceae > Brassica > Brassica oleracea. Next base: position 156,791 of record NW_013617426.1, on the reverse strand, counting down.
TAAAATAAAATAATTTGTATATAACTTCATTTTTAGTCGGTCTTGCATTTTCATTATTAAATGTGATAGGAATTAGACTAAAATAAAAAATAAAAGATGAAACTCAATAACATTGCAGAGTTACTTCAATTTGAAATAAAATAGAGTAGCATTTTATTACATAATTGATATATTTATATTAAAATAATTGATGTCTCTACAAATCTCAATTCTATCTAATAGAATGATTCACTTCAAACTATCGATGAGTGAAAAATGTGTACAGAAATAACTTTAAAAGAACATCGATTCCCTGTTTTAAAAATAAAAGAACATCGAATCCTAACAAACGTATGAATGAAAAAAAAACAGCAAAAATTCAGCATCATACATTCAAAATAACAAATATTCTTGGACCATAACAGTCCTATCAAGTGGAACAAGGATGTGGGAATTATTCTTATTATTATTTTTGGGTGGTAAAATCCAGGAATTATATTCTTCATTGTTTTATACTTTGATTGATGAACTTTGTTTTTTTACTTTTATTGTGTATATATATTTTTTTTCCATCTAGTATTTTTATTAATGGGTCGAAACCCAAAAAACTACTACAAACAGAAACACAAACCCCACTACAAAGACAAACTAAAACCCAACATAAAGGGCCCACGATAAACGGGCCTAAAGCCCGAACTCTACCAACCGAACGACGCCTCCGAGCCACACATCCAGAGAACTCGCATGCCCGCCCACGTGTTAACATCTACCCAGCCAACCGAAACACGTGTTTGAACCTCAAACAACGAGGAAAAAACACGCGTCACGAGAACTTCCACGTCTTTCTACCAAAGAAGAACGCCGGAGCAAATACCGTCGATTCACCGGAACCCACCGGAACAGGAACCACCGCAATCCCTTCATCTTCTGATTCTCCTTGCGACGGAGAGCATCACCGAACCTATTTGAGATCTCATCCGCAGAGACAGCAACCACCAAACAACTCATACATCTTCGTTACCAAATTTCCAACCCTTGGAGAACCTCAATCGATCTTTAAAAAACAAACAAAAGCAGGCCAAGATCAACGCTTTGAGAGCCGCCACTTGCCAGAAAAGAAGCCGGCCAAGACAAACGTAAACGAAACCGCCGCTTGCCAGAGTCAAAGCCCGAACGTCGGGAGTCAATGCTGATGAGAATCCGGCGAATCGGTGAAGAGAACACATCACCATCCCGTTGATTCTTCAGCTGGTTTCATCTCAACCTTCCTCTGTGTCAGAGCTGAAGGAGAGAGAAACAACCTCTACCTTTATTGTGTATATATGTGTCCAGATTTATTCTGAATATATTTTTTGTTTCTTTGAAACACATTATTCTGAATACTTATGTTGAAAATAAAAGAAAATGAAGAAAAGGAAAAGTAAATTGACAGGTAAACGGAAACAACTGTCAAACCCTAACGGTATCGTTGCTTTCAACGACTTTCGGTCGTGGATATGAGCCCACTTTATCATCCCCACGGCTTCCCTACGTCTTTATGACTCAGTTACTTCTTGGCCCATAACATGATATATTATTTTAATTATTTCAAATAGAAAAAGGGTAATGGATATTTTGTAATTAGTGAATACTGGACTAGAAGACAAACCATCATATCCATCAAAATAAACAGTAATATCTAATTTAATTTATAATCTACAAATGTTTAGTAGTGGCTTTAATTAATCCGAGAGTTAATAATTAAAAATTGTTATGAAAAAAATGTAGATGGAAAATGAGTTGCCACTTATTTTCGGCCCACACATACACTTCTTAAAGAGAAAAATAATATTCTAAAAGTTGGATTCTTTTGTCATTATGTGATTTGCTTTTCTTTGTTCATATCATTTGCTATAGGCTTTTTAGTAAATTTTCTAAAAGTAATCAGATGAATTAAGTGTTTAAAAAAATCGGCCGAATCAATTTGCTACTATTATCTACGATTTTAAGATAAATTCAGATTTTACTTTTCTTTTATGGTTCAAGTTTTGTGTTTGCAATCAGTATATTTCCACCTATTCGATAGTAGATTTTGGTGAGATAAATTATTAGTATCAATTTACCTCAGAAATTTGTCATGTTTGCGAAATAAACATTTCGTTTCATGTTATAGTTAAATTTCTTTATAGTTTACCATGCGGCCACGAAAAGAAAACAAACTTAATTTATTACTACTAGACTAGCTACATATATTATATATTCTCTATTAGTTCCTTATTTGAGTCGCCGTAGTTAATCCTTATCCCGATGGGTAGGAGAAGATTATAATTTATCCACCAGTTACTTATAATAATTTGTGATGATAAGAGATAACAATCCAACGCACTAATCAAATTGATACATCCCCACATTAGCAACAAAATTATTAATATATTGCCTTACATTTTTTTTTTTTTGATAAATCTTATCGGCTGATCCGGTCGGCCTCGGGAGAAACGCATATATTACCTTACTTATAATTAATTTATGATCAATTACTTAAATTTTGCTGTAATTATAGTTTTCTTCTTCATTTTATCTCTACACCCAAAAGGTAACAGTATATGCTTTTTTATCGACTTATTATCGTGACTGGGCATCTCTAAGTCTGAGCTTCCATGTCTCTGAGGAACCATATTAATTTGATTATCGCAGCAGTAACATGTAAACATAGTAGATGAAAATACATTTTGAGTTAAATAATAATAAAAAGAATAATCGATGCTGCGTTAATAATTTGGAAAAAAATTGAATAAACTATACATTTAAGAACCTGAAGAGAAGATATTTCCTATACATCACAAATACGTGGAAATTATTTTAAATTAGCGATAAAATCTAGCATTACCACGCCCAAAATCCGCATGGTTGCCAAAGTGTTTGGATTTAAAATTCTCAAAAGATCAGAATATTCCAAGAAAATCAGGAAAAGAGATATTTACCTACAAAATCTAAATGCCTAATAACAGTTAATGATAGTAATCAATTCCGATTGTAGATTTAGGTTTAGTATAATTTTTTGGTACAAATGTTAAATTAATATTTAATATAAACTAGACTATGATCCGCGTTTTTGAGTACAAATATAAATTTTTAACATTACTTAATTTATAAAATTAATAATGTTTTAAAATTTTTATTTTAGTGTTAGAAAACTATATAATCATACTGTTATATATTTATATTAAATATAAAATTATATAATATATTTTTTTTTTCAATTATTTCAACCTGATTCGTTATGATCTTTTAATAAAATCTCTGTAATTTATTTGATTAATTGTATGCTATGTATTTTTGACAAATTTTAAATTATAAAAATTATTTTATGTAATTAATTTTCTCTAATATTTATTTATATACAATATTTAATTAAATATTATTTTTTAATTAATACAATTTTTATTTATGAAAATATAAATAAAATAATTCATTAATATTTAATTGATATCATATTAAATCATTTTTTTTGTAAAAAATAGTTATATTTATTTTCAAATTTTCATAAATTATTTGAGTGTTTTAATCAATTATTTGATTTACTAAATAATTTTTAAAAGATTAATAAAATGTTATTAAAAAGATAAGACATGATGTTTTCTATTGTTTGGACACAAGATTAATTATTATGTTGTTTGGAAACATAGTTAGTAGTATATTGCTGTTTTTCATGATTATCCTTAATGAAGTTTTAATGTTTTTATAAGGGATTGAGATATTAATGATTTAGGGTGAGTTTAACGATATACTAGAAGTATTAAATTTAAAAATTTACAAAAAAGGTTAAGTCCATGGAAATGATTATGTTTTAATAAGAGAGATAATAACTATTATGTCATCATGTCATGCATTTGATGTTTCCATTCAATATAAATATGTGTCTTGTGATTTTGCAATAAGATTTAGACATCTAATATTTATCTGCCTTAACTCGCGTATGCAAATGTTAAAACGAGAACAAAACACACATGTTTTTCTTGGCTAAGACATAGGTCGACCCATAAAAAAAAAAATTTAACACATCCACCAGTCTTGTCTGCTTGTTTTGGTCTGGGGACGCTTCTTGTTATGAAATCCATACACTTAAACAATAGGACAAACGAATGCGTGTTATATATGGCTAGATAAGTATTCTTTTAAACTCTGATAGATGGTAGTATGCACATGATAAATTAATGTACATACGATCATCTATACGATCAAAAGTAATTCTATATTATGCGACAATTTTGTATCATGGTGAGCATTTCTAAACAGCGAAAGCTAATGTAACTTGTAATGTCATGTCATTTGTAATGTCATGTCATTAACCAGAACAAAAATATAATGACGTGCATGCTTAATTGACAATCTTTTATTTTCAATTATTAAATAGCGAGTTATTGTTAGATATTTAACAAAGAAACGAAAAACTGAAAGAGTAGTAGTTAGAACCGGTAAGTACATTACAATTATGAATTATTCAACCATTAGTTTCAGGTCAGGGCATATTAAGTATGAATTACAAGTGGGTGTCTTTAAAACGATATCAGATTCTGATTTGATAGAATCCTCAACGGTTCACAAATCACCTCTTTGAAGTTTTTTAATAAAGAAAAAGACTAAAAATATTCGAATATTTAATCAAATGTGATTTGCTTGGGAAATCTTTGGATAATTTTAATCTGGGCCGTCTAACTTGGTGGGTTCACACACCCAACTTGAATATGAATATATATATATGATAATAGCAATATATTTTTTATGCTCCGAGTTTCTATATAAGAAACTCATTTGGAAACTAAACAAATGAAACTCATTTGGAAACAAAACAAATGTTTTCGGTTGATAAATAATTAATATCTCAAGAGCATATTGTAAGTTCAAATCACAATGAGCATATACTTTGACAAAAAGGCATATGCTACGTTTATTACTTTTTTTTTTGAAAAAATAAATAAAAATATCAACATTATGGTGGACAAATAAAAAGGAAGCGTACCATTTTTATTTCATTTATTTTGTTAAGATGAAAACAAAACCCAAATTCTGATAAATATCAGATTTAAGAAATGAACGAGATGCATGCAGTCAACAACTATTAAAAGAAAGTTATAATGGAATTTTTTTTGTAGAATAATTCATTTGTTCCAACGGATTACAGCGACACCACCGGAATATCCACATAAACTATTACTAGAAAATTTATTATTATCAGAAATTAACATTCCCTCTTAAGCGAACAAGTAAACGATTACAATAAATGTAAGTGCTCAACATCACTCGATTTAATACAATTTGGCTCTCTACCAACCAATAAACATAAGAGTTCTACAAGACGACGATGTTGCGCAGCAGCTCCACCGTCCTCCCCTGTCTCCTCCTCATCTCCGCCGTAGCAATCGCTCTTTCCGTAAGTCACTTCCTTGCAAATGAACACACAAATCGTATATTACAACTTACCAGTCAAACGTTACCCATTTATGATTAGAGTGATTAATGATATTATTTACATAGTTGGACAATGATGACGACGTGTGCGTGTTCACGGTTTACATAAGAACCGGTACGGTTTGGAAAGCCGGTTCAGACTCCGTCATGAGCCTCCGTCTCTACGACAGTTACGGGCAAAATGCTGTTATATCCGATTTGGTGTCATGGGGAGGTTTAATGGGTCCATTCCACGATTATTATGAGAGGGGTAATCTCGATATTTTCACCGGCTTAGGTTCTTGCTTATCAGGTCCGGTTTGTGCGATGAATTTGACTTCTGATGGCTCTGGCGATCACCACGGTTGGTATTGTAACTACGTTGAAGTGACGATGAGTGAGAGTCGTAGGAGAAGTTGTTCTCAGGAGAAATTCACGGTGGAGCAATGGTTGGCTCGTGATACTTCGCCATATGAGCTGTCGGCCATTAGGAATCAATGTTCGGACTCTGTCGAGAATCGATGAGTCGTTTCCACGATGTGAGTGTGTTATTTATTTATTCTGGTGGGGTTGTCAATGAAACATGACGTGATCATATATTTAATTCGAGTGTGATTAAGATCTCCTGTTTTTAAAAAATAAAAGAACGAAAACAAATATGTTATATACAATGCTTGATATTGAGTGATTATAACTTATATGGATGAACTTATAAGATGTTCATCCATATCTTGATTGTAGATCAGCCTTAAACTCTAATTTTGTTCATCTCTTCCAAGTGGTGAATTCAAAAGACTATTTGTCCGAAAATAATTAGTCCGTCTTTTTCACCGATTGAATCCATTTTATATGTTTTTTTATGGAAAGCACGTAGATATATTATATTTCCTTCGATGTAACAAAGCGTGTTCTAATAAAGTTATATAAATAGAAAATAGTCCAGAAACACACGTATAGCCAGATATAAAAGCTTTTTATTACATAATAACCGGACAGGACCGAGTAATGGTATGGCTAGGCTCTCTCAATTCTCTTGACCGGATCTGGGAGCGAATGCTTAGCCTTCATCTTCAAGATGGCACTAGCTGGGTTAAGTCCTTTAGGACAAGTGGCCGTACAATTTTTGATTGCTCTGCATCTATACACTTTCCTTTCATCCTCTGTTATTGCTTGTAACCTCTCTTCTCTAAACTCATCGCGGCTGCGTTAAACCAAAGTACAACATAAATCTATGTTAGAGATCGGTATGAATTAAGACTGTTAATCTTCGATTTTCTATTCTAGTTTGAATAGAATGTATTGAATATTTTATTTAACCTGTCACTGATCCAACGGTAAGCCTGTAGTAAAGCCGCAGGACCTGGAAACTCCTCAGGATTCCACCAATAAGAAGGACATGACGTGGTACAACATGCACATAGTATGCATTCGTACAACCCGTCTAGTTTCTTACGGTCGTTTGGTGATTGAAGGTGTTCGCGTCCGTCTTTAGGCGGCTTCCTCGTCTTTAACCATGGCTCGACTGATCTAAACATGTACAACACAATAACATGCATGAAGTGTCACGTATAGGATAAAAGTGTATAGAGTTTCATGTAAAATACACGGATAGTTCTATCATTTTGTGGTTTATTTTCCAATATTTAGGTCAAAATATATAACCAATATTACCAACACAGGCCAGAATATGGAAGCAGCGAGAAACCAATAAGGGATATAAAGAAGGGAGGTTTACTTACTTGTATTGCTGGTAAAAATTAGTGAGGTCGATGACTAGATCTTTGATGACGTACATATGTGGTAAAGGAGTGATTATGGTTGGCTTGGACGTGTCGGAGTTTATAGGTTTAAGACATGCAACAGTATTAGTACCGTCAATGTTCATCGAGCAAGATCCACATATCCCTTCTCTGCATGATCTTCTGTAACTCAAACTCGGATCTTCCTCTGCTTTTATCTTCTGTAAGACGTCCAAAACCTAACGAAACACACCTCGTTATCCAAAAACCGAACCCTCCAAAATTCAAAGTAATCCTATGGAACTAATTAGTAATCAATAACTGTAGTAAATTACCATGGGGCCACAAGTGGAAACATCAACGAAAAATGATTGAAGAAAGGGTTTAGTATTTGGCTTATCAGGGTTCCATCTGTAAATCTTGAACTCCTTCTTGGTCACTTTGTGTTGGCCTGTTATCATTGGATTTTATATATATATATATATAATTCTATAAAACAACATTGCGTCTACAAAAATATTATAATTTGCTTTTACAAAAGTATGCGTTTATTCATACCTTCTTTGTCTTTGATTGTTTCATGGGACTTTAGAGTATCTTTGGACAAGTCCTGAGCCGCTTTGTGACCTTTTAAGATGGGATAGTCTCCGTTGCCACTTAAACTGCTGCTGAAACGTACTTTCTCCGCCGCTGGATTACAGATTCTCCGCTGCAGCAACCGCAACATCTCTGCTCGCTTGATCAAAAGATGTTATTGAAGGGTTTTTAATTCGTTTGTGGAAGGAAAGAGAGTGAAGCTAGCATGGCGAGGAGAAGAGACCTTCTTCGTTTCACTTACACGTAGACAGTGTTGAGGATGTACCTCAGGGCACGTGTGCGACAACGTGTTCGAAGTAAATCTTTGATTACATCATCTACTTGTAAGGCCCATATAAAGGCCAAGCTTTCTACGATAAAACCTAGTCCTGGGCATTCGGTTTTTTCGGGTTAAACGGATCGGGTTAATCGGTTTACGGTTCTTTCGGTTTTGAAATTTTCACACCGAAATAAACCGAAGTAAATTTCGGTTCGGGTCGGTTTGAAAATCGGTTTATTCGGTTCGGTTTTAGATATTATTATGTGGTCCGAATTGAACCGAAATGTTTAATTTCTTGGTTTTTCGTTTTTTTTTTGAATTTTTTTTCAGTTTTCACGGTTTTCTCGGGTTAAACGGTTTTCTCGGTTATGTTTGCTCCTATTCAGTTTATTCGGTTAATTATGGTTTGATAATGATAAATGAAAAATTCATACATGAACGATCCATAATGTTTTTGGTCTCAGCCATCCATAGTGTGATAATAAAATAAAGTTTTTTGACAGAAACCATTGTTCATACAACTTCATAATTTTAAAACGAGATTGAAGAGGTTGAGACCAAAAACAAACACCATCTCTTTCTCTTCACACCAAAAACAAACCCCATTTGTTTCTCTTAAAACCAAAAACGAACATCTCCATTTCTTCACAACTTCCTTAGCTTCACCTTCACCTTCACCAATCACAAAATTATAACCAATAAGAATCAGCAATGAAAAAATATCGTAGATTCAAGAATCAATGACACAAACTTGAGAACGTAAATCCACAACAAACAGAAAACATAACCCATCACATAACAAATTTCAATTAAAACAGAGCATGAACATGCACCTAAAACAAACAAAAGTGAGTATCTTCACGTACCTAAACCTCACTTGGTCATGCCTGTGAGTTCCGAGAATCTATAAAAGGAACAAAACGCCATTAATTAGTTAAGAAAATTAAAGCTTAACATACCATTCATAATATGTAACAAACGCCATTTGTTGTAAAACTTACCCAATGACTCAAAAAAGTCAACTTCTTCCAACATTTGAGCCAAGTTTGCAACTGCTGGCTGAGACTGATTTGAAGACCGCATCCATTGTTGTGTGCATATCAAAGCCTCGATCATATAAGGAGTCAAAGAACTCCTATAAGGATCCAAAATTCTCCCACTAGTGCTAAACGCCGATTCAGAAGCAACAGAAGAAACTTGAACCGCAAGCACATCTTTAGCAAGTTCAGGCAAGAGAGGGAATTTTCCACTATTACGCTTCCACCAAGACAGAACATCATAACCTAAGCCTAAATTGTTTTCCACTTTTGGCTCAGTTTTCTCTGTCAAATAGATTTCTAACTCACTGGCATAGTCACTTCTCTTCTCGCTAACCATCTGGCTGTAAAGAGAATCCATCCTCTCATACCCATCCTCATCATCTGATAAATCAAACATAGCACTAGCCAGCTCAGAGTCTCCATGGTCGCTTGTGTCTTCTGCTGCATCAGTCTGGTCTGGTTGGCCAAACATGATACTATATTCATCATACAAGTTCTTCAACACCTTTGTCACTGAAGCATGAAGCTTTCTATATTCTATAGTCTCCTTACCATATAGCTTCTCGAAGCACAAAGAAGCAAACTCCATCTTGTTTCGTGGATCAAAGACACTACCAACAATCACAAGCGGATTCATGTTCATTAAACCATCCCAATATTTCTCAAACTTGTCCCTCATGATGTGGGCTTGCTTTCTGATTTCCATATCACCACTGCCGCATTTTGATATCAGATTTCTCTCTATGGTAACAATTTCATGGTAACAGAGGGTAGAAGTTACCGATTTGGAAGCTGAAAATGCTAGAGTGCAATTGAAGAAGATCTTTAGAAACTTCTTCAGCCTTTGCACTTCATCCCAATCTGAAGAAGTTGGTGGGCCAACTCGTTTTTTCTTTTCCTTCTCATCTTCTTCGAGGAAGTAGTCACAGTACAGTTTGTCCTCACCCAACATCTTCTCAAAAGCCACCCGCAACTTCAGAGCAGAATTCAACATAAGATATGTTGAATTCCAGCGTGTCGAGCAATCTAAAGGCAGACTGCCTCTTGCGATTTTTCCTGTCTCACACCTTAGCTCAAATGACTTCAACCTTGTGAAAGATGATCTCACATACTTCACAGCATTTCGGATAGCCACAATACTTGGATTAACCCTTGCTAAACCGTCCCTCACAATCAGATTTAACACATGAGCACAACAACGCATATGTAGGAAAGCACCATCTTGAACTAATGCACCAACTCCTCTCCACCTCATAGCTTCTGCAAATAACTTGACAGCAACATCATTGGCCCTTGCATTATCAACCGTAACTGTAAACACCTTCTCAATTCCCCATTCCTCAATGCAATCAATTAGCTGTCATGCTATTGTTTCTCCTTTGTGATCAGTAATCGGCTTGAAACTGATGATCCTCTTTTGAAGTTGCCAATTTCCATCAATCCAGTGAGCTGTTATCACCATGTAGTTGTAAGAAGTTGTAGGCGATACCCATATTTCTGTAGTAAGTGAAACTCTCTTCTTATCAACACCAAGCAAATTCTTCAAAGAAGCCTTCTCTTTCACAAACATAGCAGCAATGTGTCTAGTACATGTCCTTCTTGAGAATGTCTTGTACATTGGTAACACATTGAAGCAGAAACGCTTCCACCCCTCAGATTCAACAAACGAAAATGGCAACTCATTGATAACAACCATCTCATTCACTGCTCTCCTAAATCCCAACGGATCAAACCTGATAGCCTGCATATCACCGTTATTGTCCATACCCAACCCCTTCTGACTATCAGTTTCATTAAAAGCCCTAAATTGCTTACAGCGACCAATGTGAGCTTTCATTGAACTAGTTCCCACCAATTTTGAGTCACAGCTCATTTCTATCCCACAGTAGCGGCAACTACTCTTTCCGACAGGGTCTTCCAATTCAATGAAGTGTTTCCATACATCAGCTCTTTTGGGAAACTTCTTCTTTGGCTTTGGTGGTAAATCAGAAGCGCTTGACCTCTGTGTCTTCGTTCTTTTGTTTCCTGCGGCAGGTGGTCCTTCAACTCCCACTTCGGCTTCCATATCGATGTTCTCTCCAGCAGACATCTAAAAAAGTACAAAAAATCAATTAGCTAAGAAGATTACAAAACAAAGTAAGATGGAAATAATATGAACTAAAAAAATCAGAGAATAGAGTAAGATCTATAGATAAAATCATAAAAGTACAAATTTGATTAGAGAAGAAGATTACCTCAGACTAGATTGACTGAGATGATGAAATCAAAGTGGAAATTTGCTTTATGTTTTCTGATTTTTAGAAAAGTAAAAAACGTTGGAATGCTTGACGGCAGAAGAAAATCAGATGGATAACACTAACACATCTTTATATAGGAAACCTAAATTAATTTTCGGTTTAGGTTAAACCGATCGGTTGGTGCTTGCCGAACCGAACCGAACCGTAAACCGTTGTATTTTACACAAATGTCCGATTGGTTATTGTCTTAACTTCATGGTGAAACCGAAAACCGAGAAACACGGTTCGGTCGGTTCGGTCACGTTCGGTTTGATCCGAAAGCCCAGGACTAATAAAACCCGTTACATTCACTCAAAAAAGAAGAAGATGAACTCGTTATTTGGGACGTTGACAAATAGGTCTTTATTTGTTTGACAGACGAAAAGAATTTTGTCAATTGCATTGGATTATTGGATCTTGTAATTTGTAATTCCCAAAACGTATCGTAATAAAAGTCAATGGTCCAATTTTCTGAGATAGAGGAAGAGATGCGACGTGGCATGTCTCATTGTCTTAAAGCATAACTACCATTGATTAATCACACACCCTTCTTAACTCCAAGCACTCTTGTTAAATTTCTGCTTGTTTGAATGTCATTGTATGATTATGTATTTTTATATTTTAGATACATAGCAAAATAGTAGGATATGATTTAACTTCGAAGGGATGAATCAGAGTACTGTTTTCTATTTTGACCCGAAAAAAAAGAGTACAGTTTTCTGTTTTTGAGAATCAGCTTTGTTGCAAACTTGCAATGATTATACATTTTGATCGAAATATTATACTCCATCCGTTTCATTTTGTATCATTTTGGGTTTGTGCACACAGATTAATGAAATAATTAATTTTATATATTTTCTATATAAAACATAATTACATATACATTTAACCATATTTTAACCAATAAAAAAGTAAATTGTTGAATAAAATTAATAAATTTTGCATTAAAAATCGAAAATGACACTTATCTACAAGAACACTAGCTTTAATATGAAAAGGAGGAGTATATATTGGTTACAAAGCTTTAAAAATTTTATCCGAGAGAAGATTTGGTTCTCTTTGGCTTGTTCTGTCTGTATAAAAAAAGTAATCGAATTACGGGTGAATTGTTTAGTCGCTTTGCTAATCATACAAGTTAACAGTAACAAATCGCACAAAATAAATCATATCAGAAAAAGAAATAAAATGTATATTGTATGATCTTAGTGTACTTATTATTCTGTAAATTTAGATATTATGATATCAAGTGTGGATTCTCGGCGAGTGATTGGGATGTCAAAGAATCAAGCCAGTGAGGAAACCAACAAAACCTAACAGACAAAAAAAATTCTTACAAGTGGTGGGAATATTTTTTGTTTGAAAATATAATTATTGCTTAAACTGTGGGTAACAGCTGAGACATTCGCTTCAAAAGGGAAATGAAAATATTTATGTAGATATGCATTATGATAGTTTGAATATATGAATAATGGCATAATGATAATATTAATATAAACTACCAAACCAAGTGTTATGATCAGTTAATTATGAGTTTTGATTCTCTACATGTGTTTATCATTAACATCGCCTTTTGTAGAACAATACATATATATATATATATATATATATATATATGAATTTGCTGTGATAATGTTTTATGATATTGATTTGATAATAGAAAAAAATGTGAAAATAAAATTATTTAAACGATCATATATATCGTAATTGTTTCTTTTATTTTAATAAAATTATACGAAGATCTTTTCGTTTTTCTTAATTTAATTTTGTTTTGTTGTTCATCGGATATATTCTAAAATTGAGCATCCTGTAGATTTAATTTTTGGAACATCTTTTGTAAATTAATGGGTTTTTTTGGTCGGAAATCAATAGGCTTGTCATATTTGAGCACCTTATATCATGGGGTAATATCCCTGAAAACAATTTTTCTTTGTTTTGTTCATCAATTTTTTTTATATTTAGTTAAAACTTAAAAGTAAGCAATAACATGGTGTTTTAGATAAGTGTAGCATGGTCAATATCAACAGTGGTAAGGGTTATGCTAAGTGTTTTTAAATTGTGATTTTATATTTTATAAAGAGGGGGTCTAATCAATATAATACGTTGACAAAAAAAATCAATAATACATTTTCTTATTTATCACGATATCTATATGAAAATGTTCCTACGTCCACCGATATTTTGTAAATATATCACTTTATACTTATTTTCGTATATTTTTTATTTTATAAGATTTGACTGGTAAAATTTGTAGAAGAGCATTAAATCAACCACTCAATTTTTATTAATTAAACATTTAAGGAATGCAAAGGCTCCTTTTCTTTTTTGAGACTTGGCTGGCTCCTTTCTTTCAAACTTCCAATAATGTTTTGTTTTTTTGTTTGTTTTATATATATACTCTGAAAAATGTAAACCATTCAAACTTTAATATAACTAATGTAATTATAATCAACCAATGAGTCCATATATATAGTTAGGCAAGGGATTTTAAAGCTTTAAATCCCATGCAAAATTTATGGCCGTATTGAGATGTAATCTAAAATTAATATGTTTTTTCTGCTTAAATGTAAATATTATTTCAGAAATAAATATTGATGTTTTACAAAAATATGAATTATAAAATATAAGATTTGTAGATCAAAATTTATGTAAATCTCAGAAATCTAATAAAGATTGATTATGCAATACTGAAATCTTTATGAAAATACTTGAACAATAGTCAGTAATCAGTATATAGTTCATTATACTCGATCATTATAATAAAAATATATATATCAAAATATATGATAAAACAACTGTTCATAAAAAATTATAGTAAACATATATATTAAACTTAAAATATATTTATGTAATTATTATGTTTATTTTTCTAAATAAACAAGTAAATAGTAATGTTTTTTTGTCACGATGTAAATAGTAATGTTAAGCACCTGAATAAAACTACTAATCGTTGTAATAAAAAAATCCGTTTATTTTGATAAAATTATATTATTATTCATTATTCAATGGAAATTTAAATAAGTAAGAAATCATGGATAATAGTTCATCATAAATTCGTATTTAGGAAAATTAATAGATTAGCATTTCTTTCGTTTTATTTTAATTATTGTTGTAGGGTAAAAATGTTTTCGTTTCAAAATAAATGTCGTCGTTTTAGAGTTTAAATTCAAAATTTATTAATTTTATAATCTTAAAAATATTGGTTGAAATGTGGTTAGATATATAAATAATGTTTTTTCATTATAAATATATAAAATTAATTATTTTTTAATATGTATGCACAAATTAAAAAAAAAATGCAGAGAAAATGTTGGTTATCAAACAAGTGAAGAGTACGTGAAGACGTCAGATCTCGGGATTTCACTTCAAGATTTCATCTGCGGAGAAGCAAATCTAGGCAACTAGACAACAGCTATGAAATAGAACGACAATGACCTCAACAACTACACAGCCACCTCTAATTTATCCCTAAAATAATTAAATCCGCGAAAAAACATAATCTAAAAAGTAAATACTTTAATAAGTTTTGTGGTCAAAAATACTTTGTTAGCTTATAAAATCTCCATTTATACAAATTATTTCGATTTGATCTAGAAGCTTTTCGTGATACTTGAGAAAATTGATTAATATATGCATAACTTAATTGAGTTCCAAGCTAATGGAAAAGTATCGATGTTTACGAATACAACAAAGTTTAGATATGCCTGAGGTTGTCATGGCCTAGTGGTCATGCAGAGTGGCTTGTCCACCTTGGCGTCAGGAGTTCGACCTTTTCACTGTCTCCTATAGTGAAGCTTTCCTTTTTATGGAAATATAAGGGCTATCGGACCGGTCCGTTGTAGTCCGAAAATCGACAGAAAAAAAATATATATTTTCAGAAACCAAAAGAGTAAAAGTTTTACTGTTTCTGCACTGTGACTGTAGTTGTAGTTCGTGGTTGAACTGAATTTATCTACCCGACCAAACTATCGATCAATCTAAAAATGCTACAATATTAAGCAAAGAATACCAACCATAAAAATAGATAAACTATTATAGAATGCTATTATATCATTGATATATTCCATAAACTATAATTATCAAATTTTAACTAGTTTTTAAAAAGTTATATGATTTATTTGGGTATTAGAAAGTGAAGAAATAGCAAGTTCTTGTCAATGGCTAGATGACAATAAGCGAATGGTTTCGTCTTGTCTATGATTTCCAGACCATAAAACAAATCAAATCAAACATAGATTGAAGAATTGTCAAAAAAAACATAGATTGAAGAAAAGTACAATAAATACGATTAAATCAGGAAAGGGATACACACATTTTGTTCCATTTACTAAATTTAATTTGGTCTCACAGATCATTGACCCGGTCAAAGACTGGGCTCTGTTTGACAACTTCTGGTACATGTCTCTATTAATCATTACCAAATGTCACTATTCCACATGTAATTACGCATTTTTGTACATATAGTAACACACTATTGAATATATATACATATTAGCCTCACACTGAAATTCTACTGTTTCTAAATACAGTTCTCTTAATATAGAGAAATTTTCTTATAATAAAATATCATTTTAGGTATATAAAGGAGCTATGGTTATTGCTTGTATCATTTTCATATAGACTAACAACTTATCTTTTTCATAGACTAACAACTCTTTACCTAAAATCAAGAGCTTTTACTCTATTATCAGTTAACTATATTTTAAAAATCATTTAAATTTTTTACCATATGTATAATATATGTATCCACTGCTAATAGTCAATGTTGGTAAATTCCGTCTACCATTTCTTTTATTCCATTCACATACGAAAACAACAATACTTATTATAAGCACTCCTTGAAAAGTAACGATAATGAAACGAATTATACGTATGTGTATATATAGTTATATATTCATGCTTAAACAAAATCCCTGTTGATGTAAACAAAAAGCTCCATGTTCTTAAATTTTATTACTGTTAAGTCATTCACATTATAAATTTTGAATAGCTGTAGATACGATTTAAGTACGTGCTATTTTTTAAAAGAATATTTTGATTATAAGCCGAACCACTCTAGCAAACGATCAAACGCATAGTTCGAGCACCCTTACTCTCTGATATTTTTATACACTAACATGTATTAGCAGCCCTAGTTTCAAGTTTCAAGTAACGAAAAAAGGGGAACAAAAGGTAAAGAGCGTTAAAAGTAAAGTAAAAAAAATGAGAAGAAACTGTCCACTTTTAATTGGTTTTTCTTTCACACACAACCATCCATTTCAATTCCGTTCACACTATCTTCCTCTTTTTTGAAGTTTTTTGCAACCAAAATAATAATCATAATCCCCTCCATTATTTCTCATTCCTCTCTCTAAACCATCATCATCATCTCTCTCCTAAGCCATCATCTATCTTTCTCTAGCTCTCTCTCTCTGCCATGGATTCCGGCAACAGTAGTAGCATGCAATCTTCAAGCGGTGGTGGTGGAGGAGAACAAGAAGAGTACGACTCACGCGCCGATCAATCAATCTCTGCTTTATTCAACAACAACAACGCAACCACCGCCGGTCAAACACAGCTTGACTCTCTCATAGCTAACTATCTCAACACCGGTTGGTCAACAGATAATCCACTCTGGTCAACAACGACCATGAAGCCCACTGATGGCTCTACACCACCAGTCTTCTTCACAAACCCACTTCAACGAGATCTGAGAATAGTCTCAAACACAGACACAAGTAGTCCCATTAGTTCTGTCCCTACCGACAAGAAAAACGGTCTGGCGGTGACAACACGGATTCCTAAGAAGAGATCTCGAGTCTCGAGACGGGCACCTACCACTGTTTTGACCACCGACACTTCAAACTTCAGAGCCATGGTTCAAGAATTCACTGGTAGTCCTTCAAATCCTTTCGCTGGATCCTCTCCTTTTCCAAGATCAAGATTTGACCTATTGGGCCCTTCTTCTCCTTCATCATCCTCACGACCCTTGAAACCCTTTCCTCACAAGATTACCCCACCACCTTCGACCAGTCATCGTTACCTAACTCCTCCTACATATTATCATCAGGGTCATCTCCTTAACATGAACATGCAAACCATCGCAAACCCTTTTCTCAACAACCACGTGGACGTGGGAACAAACTTTGGGGGGCTTCACAACATTATTGCCTCTTCATCCTCATCGATGGCACAGCCAACCCTAAACACTATGCATGGACTGGACAAGAATTCTGAAACCGATAATGATCCTCTAAGATCGATCAATGGTGAAGAGCAATACATGGTGCAAAGATCCGATGGTTACACACCGCCCGTTGCTTCTGGATCGGAGAATAATTTAGCAGCGGTGAGAAATAAAGGTATGAAGGAATTATCATGGATCTCTTCTTCTGATTAGATTCAACCTAACCTTTTTATTACATTATGATCGTTTTTATTATTATAGATATATAAAAAATGGAATAGAGAATCTCAGCGAAAATATTTGATGAATGGAACATTAATTAGTGTATGGAAATATTTTGGAATCTTTAATGTTGTAAAGTTTCTGTGGTCTAAATTAACAATAACTTGGTATATATTGGAAAAATGTTATTTCTTTCTTATTAATGTTATTGTTATATCGGATTTGCTCCGTTTATTAACTGTGCTGGATTGGGTGTGTTTATATGTAGAACTGGGTCTATATAATATATTTGATTTTGAACATCGGCTCGAGGTTTCTATACTTTAAAATTCCATATTTAATTAAGGGAAGGATGCAACAAAGAGAAAGGTTTATCAGTTTATGTCACGAGGGACCCAAATATCATGCTATAAAAATGTTAGCTTTCTTGATACTAGGGTTGTGTATGAACCCTAAAGAAAAGAACATTGCATTGGTTGTTATTTTATTTCACCCAGGGTTATTAGATTATTTACCTATAGATAGAGTGATTGGTGGCGAGATCCAGGGTATCTTTAGCCGCCGCTTATCGTAATTTTATCCTCTTATTTTTATTTTAAACTCACATAAATTAACACGTCCTTCATCTATTAATCAATAATAGTAACAGTTTCCCAAAGAAACTATATTTTTTACAAATTTATAATTTTATTAACTTGAAAGTTCCATATCCGAATACAGAGATGTATTAACCATATTGGAGGAAAAATACAATCATATTAACTCGTCGTGTCATTGTAATTCGACAGTAATCGTACTCGTCATTCAGTACGTCACCATGCCCGTAATTTCTTTAATCATAGTCGTCGTCATTAAACCAAACTTCGATGGTTACACTTACATCTATGGGGCATTTTAAAATTAGTAAGCAAAACAGAAAAGGGGAAAAAAGTTAGTGAGCGAAGTTGCTTTAATCACACAGAAACTAACCAAAAACTGTTCATTTAGTTATGATGTCAGCTTCTGCTCGTTCTTTATTTTCTCAAAGAAATGGTGAAAGAGTTTAATCGTGAATAATATTTTAGTTAATATAAGATAATTAATCTTGATCATATAACAACCATTCACTCTCACAATTGATCGATTTGCGCTTTTTAAAGTGAAAAGAAAGGATGTCATGCCTAGACGATGGCGTTGGGGGGAAGTAGGGTTAGTTCTTTTATATTTTCTTACAAGAATCCCTCTGATTGATGATATAGTGAAGATCTTCTATTCTTTTTGTAGTACCTTGAGGTAAATCAATGGTTTTGCTCTCAATCTACTCATATATACAAACTGCTATTTGAAAATGTTAATAAAGTAAGCAACTCAGAAGAGGAAAAACAAAACTTTCTGATATATCTATCAGTTTTGTAAATTATAACATAGAAATCTAATGATTGATAAAACATGGATTTTTGTGAAGATAAAGCCATATCTTTCTTTATATCTTCTTCTGGAGAATGGAAATCCAAATGATTAGGCTAAGGATTTTAGAAGATTTAGGGGGCAAACAATTATAGCAGTTTTGTTGTTTTGCAATGATGTTTCCACGTTGATAACTTGATTATCTACATATATCTACATATATATAAAATCATAAAATGTTGTAGCGAATAATGCCTTTTTAATTAAAGCAATCTTCAGATGAAAAAGAAGTGTATAATGCGTTTTCCATAGGCATGACAGGACAAGCCTTTTAGCAGTAGCTACGCCCCGCTATTTTCTCTACTTATTTCGTAAAATTGAAAAGGTAAAAACCTTTTTATGCATTACGATCGATCACACTATCATATTTCTATATGGGCAGGCATATATGATATCCCCACTAGTAATCAGCTATACGTAATATTTGGAACATATAATAACGTTTTAAATCAAGAGGTTAGGTTGCAGTTTACGAATTAAGGGGGACGTTAGTGTCGAATTCATGTATAAATTGGACAATCATCATATCCATAAAGTAGGGGAGATGTCAACTCTGACCCTATATCAGATGATTACTACAGTAGAGGTGGGCCAAATATTCGTAAACTTTTATTCGATTCATTATTTGCTTAGATTCAAACAGAAAAATCCTGATATTTGTAACTATACGAAACAAAATAAATACTAATATGCAATATCTATACAAGATGAAGCAAATCACACATACTAATATTTTTAGGAACAAATATCTGAAATCTATTATATATTTAAAGAATTATATATATATAATATTATATTATATAATATTTTATATAAATTTACAATATTTTATTTATTAAATATTTTATATTGGTTATTAGAAATTTTAAAAGTAAATATTTTTTTAATAAATATGACTATTTATATTATTTTGAATTTTTTTTTAAATTAATTTTATTTGTATGGATTGAATCGATATCCAGTTAAAAGTTTAAAAAAATTACGGATAACTGATTATTCGGAAAAACAATTTTTTAAAAAACAAATATTCAATCCGTGTCCATCTTTAATTACTAGAGTTGTTCAAAACATTGGTAAAAAAAAATTTATTAATAAACTTATAGTTATATACATATATAACTATAAATCACTTAATAAGGCACATAAAGTTTTGATCAGAACCCAAACTAATCCTGGAACGTGTAATATATAGTATGCTTTACTCTACTATCAACTGCTTGACAATAGTTTTAAGAGCAAAAATGAACTAGAGCAAAGTATTGCCACGTTTTCATATGTTTAGGTTCTAGTGTTAGTTAGTTGATTTTTTGGTATCGATTTTGATTTTGTAGTGTATTTTTGTGTTCAGTGTTCATTATGTTGGATGCGGTCAAGATTTTACATTTCACAGAACAATACTTGAATTTCAAAGCTCAAGTTTATAAACTCGTGGGAAAATATCTTTACTTTCTATGAAGTTATCTCAAAACTATTTAGCTTTGGGTCTGAATGCTACATAAGAAAAATTATCTTAAAACTATTTTCCTTTGGGTCTGAATGCTAGATCCCGTGGCCATATACGAATGATTAATCTTATAACTATTAAGCTTTGGTCTAAGTGTAGATCCCGTGACTCAAATATAAATTAAGCTCATTTGATAAGATAAAAAAGCCCAAGACGAACATTCGTTGATTTTTGTTTCCTGCGAAAGGACAAAAGGAAAGAGAACAGCTGTTTTCTCCCCTGCGATTATCGTTACTTGTTTCTAACTAAAGGTTAGGACTGCAAGTTCATCTTCTTCATCTCTACCTTATCTCCTCTAGACTGATTGATAGAAGCTCACCAAGCTCAACAGCACTCACTCATCAAGCATTTGGTTTATACTGATACATATAAACAAGACTGCTTACACAAGTTTGCTTCACATTAGTAAAGCTTGGATTAATGTAAATGTTTATGTTACAAAATACCCATAACACATCATATATTTACATCACTCACGCTTTCTTTGTCATTTCTTTTCTAGTCATTCATCATCACAAGTTACAAAAAAAATACATCACAAACATTTTCCAATTTTTTCTCTCTATACAACAAAGCATGAAAGAAGAAATTAAAAGCCAGAAGAATTCTGAGTGACCATTCTGTTCCGACCACCACCACCATCTCTAAACCTCGACCGAATCGACCCGTTCGAGTCAAGAATAACTCTGTCCCAATCAACCGTCCCTTCACCATCCTCCTCCTCCTCCTCCGGAACCCTCTCCCTCATCAACTGAAGAATCTTCTTCGCCTTCTCCCTCGCTCTCTCCGTCCCCCTCTCCTCAACCTCCTTCAACACTTCCACCAACCTCGCCTCCTTCGCCAACCCCTTAAACCTCAAACTCTCGTGACTCAACGCGAACAACGCCGCCACGCAATTCTCCCTCGCCGCCGCCGAAGAACGACTCTCCTCCCCCCTCCTCTCCTCCTCCCTCAGCTTCCCAACAAGTATCCCCACCGCGTTAGCATCAAGCATCGCCGACCGTCCTTCGCTACAGCAAGCCAAGTTGCATATAACCAAAAGCGCTCTACTCGCGGACTCGCCAGACCGAACCAACGAGAACAGAACCTGAACAGCTCCAAGCCTGACAAGCTTCAACCTATTCGTTTGGTTTAAAGACAAATGATACAACGCTAGACCCGCGTCGTGGCGCGTACGGTCACTCTCGGCCGCTCTAAGCGCGTGGAGAAGCGGCTGAAGCGCGCCTAAAACTCCTATAGGCATTTTATTATCGTCTTCCAAGGAGAGGCTGAAGATCGAACCCGCGGCGTGCTCTTGCGCCTCTTTTGATCCTGACTTCAACACGTCGATCAATAAAGGGATGAATCCTAACCGTACGATCGTTAACTTGTTGGTCTTCTCCAGAGATAGGTTCACTAGAGAAGCTAGAGAGTTCGTCTGCACTAAGCTGTATCTAGACACGATCATCAACTTGAGGAGAGCGAGGATCCTCGAGGAGCACAGCGAAACCCTAGCTTCGTCTCTGGTCCGGGTCATCTTCCTCATCATGATCAATCCCTGCTCCTGATCGAACACCTCGGAGCTTTTGAGCTTGTTGTAGATCTCTTCCTCTTCCGGCGAATTCGCAGCGGCGGCGGCGGAGAATTCGATTTCGGAGGAGGAAGAGGAAGGGGAGAAGCAAGCGGGCCGGGTTGTTAGAGGGAGAGGAGTAAATGGGCTTTGGGCCACGATCACCGATTCATCAGAGCTAGTGGAGTTGAAATCCCCGGTGGGCTTTCTCCGGCCCATTAGGTCAGAGTCAGCGTGGTGGTATATCACGGGAGCTCGGTCCGCCACCGCTCTCAGCAGCTCCTGCTCCGAGACGCGGATCTCCGTTTCCGACGACGATGACGGCGGCATCTGGTGCCGGAGATTGGTTTCCACGGCGGAGTAATCCGGCGGATGAGGTCGTTCCACGCCGACGGAGTCGCACCAGGCCTCGATTGTTGATTTCATGTTGCGGTTAGGGATCACGGTGGAGAAATCGGGCGGAGAGTCGTTAAGTTCATTGAGTTTGGGGATGAAGTCTAAGTCGCGGCAGATTTGGACGCAGACACGTTCGAAGGTTTGACCGGAGGAGACGACGACGGGGTCGGACATTATGGTTTTTGAAATTGGACATATGAATTCAATTGGAGGTTGCTGTTGTTGGTTGTGTTCCTGTCTTGATGAAGAAGAGGATCTGTGGCTGAAAGGGTTCCATCTTAGCCGTCCGCTTTTACCCATCTTCTTCACAAAATCAACGGTGAGGAATTGGTGGTGAGAATGATTTTGGGGGAGAAATTAGGGTTTTGAATCCATCTTTGTGGAAGGAAGAGGAGATGAGAGGTAAAGAGAGTCGTCTCTGTTCTTCCTCTCTTCCCGAACTACTGACTTTTTCTTTTCTTTTTCTTCTCTTTATTAAATTTTTAACTTCAGACATGTATTTTACAAAATCTTGACCGTAGATTAGCATGGTGGACCATTGTATATTGAATTAGCTCTCATAGTTCATGCATTTTTTATAACCTTTTTTTTGCTTTCTTTTTCAGGGTCAATTGTTCAGATAACTAATTAGAAACAAATCTGAATATTAAAGACTTGATTGAAATGGATTTTACATTTATATTTTTAACTGTAAAATTAAAACTGTAAAAAAAAGTTTGTAACTAATTTTGCTATTCGATTTTAACTGTAGGTTTGAAAAAAATTAATGATTTATATATAAACTTTTTAAAGTCAAATATAAGTATTTTAGATACTTTGTTTTCTACGGCTAAAAAAAATGAATAGGAAAGAAAAATATGTTGTTTTAAACAAAAATTACAAAGCATGATTAAAAAAGATCTATGGTTTAGAAATAATTTTTACCGTAGAAAGACTCTACAACACTTCTAAAATACTTACAAATCAACCTTTAAAAGTATTTTACATTTGTTGTTTTGTGAAATTTAATAATAAATTCAGAACAGTGACAAATGCTATATTCTTCAGTTTTGTTGGAAGTATATTGATCATAATTCTCACATTATTCCTTGATTATTATCTAGTAGTACTAATAAGCTAGTAACATACTTTAGATAGATGTGTGCCAGACTTAGGTTTACTGGGAACTTATTCTGGACCGTGTTGGGCTTAAGAGCCCATTACTATGTGGCTTCTGTATCTAGCTTGTTTCATGGTTAGTTCTTACTTCTTAGATACATTCAAACAGTTTCTTTTGGCCCCTTTTTCATGAAGCTCTTAGTCAGGAGAAAATCTTTGACGGATATGGGCAAATGGTGCATGATCGCCGCGACGGTGGATAACCTTCCTGTAGAGTACCAAGCCGGTGGGTGTTCCTTCAGGACAACCGACACCACCTCCTTCGCAAACGTCTCTGCAGGTATTGGCTTAACGTTTTGCGACAAAAACGCCCTTTCACGGATAGCTTCTTGGAACGGCTTGTATAGTTTCAGCTCAGGTAACTTGTCGAAGCTCGATATCCCTGAGTCGGATATGTTAGATTGAATACCTCCTGGGACAATGTTGATCACATCAATCCCAAATGGCCTAAGCTCCAACCTTAGAAAAAGAAACAAAACAAACAAGACCAGAATGATCAAGCTGACTAAGAAGATTGCTGAAATATAGACAACCTTAATGTGTCTGTAAGAGCATGAAGAGCAGCTTTTGATGCAGTGTAAACCCCTGCCCATGGTCCAGGTGCCATTGTGCTGATACTTCCTATGTTCACAATCTTTCCTTTCTTCTTTGACGCCATGTGAGGTACAACAGCTTGAGTCATCCTCATGGAACCTGAAAAAAAAAAAACTTGAGTCAGGAATTTTAACGAACACATGGTGATCATAAGAGAATTTGAAACTTTTTTTTAATTTACCGACCGAACACATTGGTGTTGAAGGTGTGCTCCATGGTCTGAATTGGAATCTCCGCGAGTGGACCGACGCATTGAACTCCGGCGTTATTGACCAGAACATCGATCTGACCGAACTTGTCGATAACTTCCGACAAGACTTTATTCACGTTATGTTCTGACTGAACATCAAGCTTTTGTACGAAAAACTTGGGATCTTTCTCCAAGTCAGCCATCGTGCTCTGCGATCGACTCGTCGCCACCACACGACAACCTTTCGCAGAGAACTCACGAGCAAGCGCGTTGCCGATTCCTCCTTGTGAGCATCCCGTGATGAGCACCACTGGCATCTCCTCGCTGCTTCCCATTCTTAGCTCAGATAATAAAATGGAAGGATAATTCTGTACAAAGGAAAATATGATGCTTTATCTGATAGCAATGCAGAGTTTAAGGGCTAAATTGCAATAATTACGCCGAAGTTTCTCAACACATGAAATGGATGATGAAGTTTTTAAATATATTACGTCTCTTCCCACAAGAGTTTTCCAACGGAAGCAGCGTGGTCCGTCCCTTAGATTTGTTTTAATCATATCCAAAGTTCGATTAAATAAACAGAAAATTACATTTGATTAATTCGGATATTTACTTATTTACATAGACTCATAAATACATAAAAATAAAAACAGAAAGGAAATTAGATATGATGAACAAAGTGGAATCAAGCAGAGAAGAAGCCATGTGATATGGCGAGAGCGAACTGAGATTTAGCTTCAAACTTCTTCATCAGACTCTCTATCTTCTCCTCGTTGACTCCTATAGTCAACTTCGCCGGAACGTTCTTCCACCAATCAAATTCCAACGACGCCGGTTTCGAATCCGCCGTCTGTCTAACCCTCCGCTCATACTCCTCCGCCACCAAAATCGCTATGTCCGCCATTGTATCGAATCGATGTCACTCTCCCTCCCTCTCTAGCTTTCGGTTATCTCCGGTTATTGCTTATAACTTTTTTTTTTCTCGTGTTTGGTTATTTCTGGTTTCAAACCAATAGATGTTATTTATACAGCCTTGACGTGCGGTTTTGGATAAGGTTCGGTCTGTATTTTTATTAATATAAAATTTGGTTAATGGTTTTATAATCGCTCCCAATCTGTTGGTACCGGTTGTTTTCGTTGGAAGGTGGTGGACACGGTCGGTTTTACTTTTCTTTTTTTCCAATGGAAATGTTTTTAAAATTAATCAGCTTTTATCGTCGTTAATAAAACCATATTAAAAAATAAATCAGGGATTATTTATATAAAATATTAGTTTTCTGTGGAAGATTGTTGAGTGCTTACCAAGGTCTGTGACATGTCATTGACGTATGGATTATCTGTATAAAATAATAATTCTGTGTGGAAGGTTGTTGAGTGCTTACCAAGGTCTGTGTCATGTCATCGACGTGCGGAACTAAAAAAAACTATTGGTCGTAAACCGGACAGTGTGACACTAGTCTCTTTAAGCACATTTATAAAAACTAAACTAGTAAAATATAGCCCATTTGTAAAACCGAGCCGAAAAATTATACAGATGACTGTTTCCAACTTAATTATATGGGCCTATTTCGATGAAAGAGCATCACATCGTTCACAGTGTTGAGAATCGACCAAACTTTGAATGTTTTCTCATTCTTATCTATACGTTATGTACTATTCCATTACACGTGCGTCGCTGACTACATGGTTTATGATCATTCTCTGCACTCAAAACGAATTTCTTTACAAAGGTTACAGCTAAAGTTCAGGGAATATTACGTTCTTTCCAAGAGTTGTTTTCTAAAACATGTTTGTAAGTCTTAACTATTGTGAACGTAAAAATCTGTAAGAAATAAAACAAATTCCGATAAATTTGAATTTATAATTAATATTAGCTCTGATTAATATTAATTAATTTGAATTTGAATTTATAATTATTATGGTTTTGTGCATGGCAAAGAATATAATCTGAAAGGAAAGTGAACGTAGAGAAGAGAACGAAGTAATCTTAAATCGTGATAGTTTTGTTGTTATTCTTGAACAGGCCAAAGTCTTTTTTTTCCTTCTTTTGTCGTTGTTGTTGAAGAGGCAAAGGCTTCGACGTTTGGGAGTCTTTTTGCTGTTTTGTTCTGTCGACTATTAGGAGTTTAATTTCGACTATAAAACAAGTATAATATTAAATCGAATATTTATCTAACATATTCACTGTAATACCCAACTTACTAAAGCATGACACACACCTAAGTAGATAAGTGGGATCTACTTGTAACATATGACGTCTTTTCCGAGTCTTGTAGGGGCGTGGATCCCCTGACTTGTTTAAATAATTCGTTTAAAAGTAAACTAAGTAATTAGTACTAATTTGCTGGGTAATCTTTATTTTTCTTTATCGAGAATCTCTTCTCCAAATAATTCTTAAAGCACTCGATATCTGTAACAAAGAATCAGATCTAGAATATGTGTTAATATGATTTGCTTTAGCTTGCCAATACAAGACTATAATATGGCAATTTTACTTTGACGTAATTAATTAACACGTTTTTTGGAAAATTATTCTAAGAATATATAAAGACTAAAGTGCCTAGTTAATTTACAATGTCGTACGACGAAAACAATGACCCAAAACGTCTTCTCAATCAACATTCTGCAGGCTGCATGTATGCTTAATGTGTCTACATGAGCACAAATGTATAATAGTCATGGTATTAATACTATAAAATCCATTAACAAAAACATGAACGCACAATCGACTTTCAGATTTAATACTGCTAGATGCTTTCATAAGAAGTTACATTTTATTGTTTGTTCTATTCCGGTTCCAGTCCACTTCAAGCTTGAGTAATAGAATAATCGTTTATAAAAAAAAAAAAATAATAAATCAGACATGGTCCATCGCTCGGGGCCCAAATATTGCCTTAGAGCAACATTATCAATGCCAACTCTTATCAAACATCTTAGAATATTTAATTAGTATTTTTAGTCTAAGAAGTTTTCTAAGATACTTAAGTAAAATACAACATTATCAATGGAACTTTTTGAAGGTTCTTAGGTATAAAATATTTTTTTTATTAATAAGTAGTAATTAAGATATATCCATTTATATTCAATACATTAAAAAGAGGAAAAAAATTCATTTAATTAAAATTACAAACATTTTATTACATTCCATACATAAAAAAAAAATTCATAAATCACACATTTTATTCAATTCATAGAAACTTTAAAATCATTGGTTATTTGGAAGATGTCGAAATTTAGCCCAAATATTTTCAATTAAATCGAATTTTAATTGTTCATGAGCTTGTCTGTTACGGACGCTCGATCGACGATCCATTGCAGTGCCGAGATTTGAATTCGGAGTAACGGTGAATGTATCCTCTTCCTCGCTTTCTTGAAATTCTCTCACGTTATACTGAGTGTATGTTGATCGTTCATCCTCGACAATCATATTATGGAGTATGATGCATGCTTTCATAATATTTGCTATTTTGTCTTTATCCCATAACTTGGATGGATTTTTCACTACGGCAAATCTAGATTGCAGATCTCCGAAGGCACGCTCGACATCTTTTCGAACAGCTTCTTGGGTTTTAGCAAATAACGAATGTTTCTCACTTTGTGGAAGTCGGATAGATTGAATAAAAGTC
>NW_013617426.1:69181-127804 GCF_000695525.1 Brassica oleracea var. oleracea | reverse complement strand
TCACAATCAAATTCCTCGCCAACCAATCCATCACAACCTATACAGACAATCATTCAGAAACT
Organism: Brassica oleracea var. oleracea; assembly: GCF_000695525.1. NCBI lineage: Eukaryota > Viridiplantae > Streptophyta > Magnoliopsida > Brassicales > Brassicaceae > Brassica > Brassica oleracea. The sequence continues at coordinate 127,742 of NW_013617426.1, read as the reverse complement.
CTATACACACGAACTATACAACCAAACATTCAGAAACAAACCAATCAATTCGAACAAACCAAGCAAATCGTTTCCTCTAATTCGCAGACCTTAACTTAGAGACAGATGATTAACAGATATAGAAGACAAACCTGGTATCGTTCTATTCGGAAGACGACGGCGAGATCCTTCTGGAATCGGTGAGAATAGACGACGGCGGCCGAAAACTACCGGCGAGAGAGAGAGAATAGTGAGACGATGCAAACCCAGATCAAATACCACGCATGCAAAAGGGAATCGAACCAAAAAAAAATTAGATCCACAAAACAAACCGATAATCGAAAAAAAAACCCAGAGAAGGAACACGAACCTGCTCAGAGAAGGAACACGAATCTGCTGGAGATTCGATGCGGCGGTAGAGCTTTGGATTGAATGGTGAATCCGTGTGGTTTACGACGCGGCTTCACTCCTCGTGTAATCGCCTTCGACGGAGAGAGAGAGAGAAAGAGAAGAGGGAGACGCAGAGAATGGTTCGAGACCGAATGACCTCATCTCTCTACCGCTTCGTATCTCCTATCACAACTCGCCACGTGACACAAGCACCACCACCAAAAACTTCTTACGTAAAAATTGATTCCACTAATTAACTCATTTTTGGATTTAAATTTGGCCCAAATAAATTATAAGAATCGGGCCAAGAAGCCCGATAATGATGCTCTTACTTCTAACTTATATTAACACCTAACATCCATTATTTTTAAAAACGTTGGTATTAATTTCACAGTAGAATTTTTCATCAGTTACATATATCCTATTGGTAAAGTTTGCATCTCATCTAGGCTCATGCACGTGCCATTGCATGAATCCAGTTATCTGCCTGTACTCAGCAGATTATTGATTTTTAATTAGATTCTAGTCTATGAAAGCAAGATTCGATTTACAAATCAATGATTCTTCATGTTGGTGTACAACACTAATAATGTTACTAATTTCTTGGTTGCATTGTTTTTTTTTTGTTGGCAATTGTATATATGGCGGTGTGTCTCGATCAATATTGAATTATATAAATGGTAATTTTCTTGGAAATTTATGATACAAAACATTTTTTTTCAAAAACCAAAATCACTTTATTTAAACGTAAAATTGTATAACTAGTTATATTTGATCAGTTAAAATAGTATCATATTTCAAATTCATTAATAAGCTGTTCAATAACTAGATTTATATTAGATAGATTAATTAGTCAGATGTTCAAATTCATAGCATCTCTTTTTTGACAAAGGCAAATCCCATAGCATCTCCTAGTTTTATATATATATATATATATATATATATATATATATCAATATTTGTATTTCGAATAAGTATAGCTATTGCCTATTGGTTTAAAACGCTACATAATATTAGGAAATACTCTACATAATATATATTAGTTTAAAAACTCTACATAGTTTAGGGGAAAGAAACTCTACGCAATTCATAATTTAAGGTAGCGATTGTATATTTACTAACCGGCATACGTTGCATTACATAATTTACGTATGATTCTTACGGTTTTTTTTTACAATTATATAACTTCAAATTTTATATACTCTTCATTAAATATACCACTTTCTTTCGACATTTTTCGTTATTTTGTTTTACCTTTTCTACTTATTTTCAGTTTCACTATACGGTCATTATATACGGTGATAGTATCACTATTAATAGCTAAAACCATTGCTTTATTAAAATAAACAAATTTATCTTGGAATTTGTATAAAATATACAAGAATGAGTTAAGAGCCCATCCATTGAAGATATTTGAGCATGAGGTTCTCAATTTAAATCAAAGTGTATGTATATATAAATATTAATATTTAAATATAAAAATCTCAAAATGGAAAATCCAATTTAAAAGTTCCTAAATTAGAATTTTTGGAGTTTTCATGATTTCGAGAACCCAACATAATATTTATATTGTATAAGTTTTTTAAAAATTCTTATGAGATATCTCCAATAAAATTGTTTTAACCTTGTTCATGCCAAAAATATGAACAGGAAAAGAATGAAAATCCGAACACAAGGTATAGCCACTAGTCCTAAATACTCCTAATCAAAGTCATCAATTCGAATCTCCAATCGATAGAGCTCTACGGCGTTTTATCGGATGTCGATTCGATCATATTTTCTGCATCTCTCTGTTTCTTTTTCTTTTATTCTCCGTAATTTTAATGGGCTAGCAGACTTTTTGGCCAAGGCCTGTTTGTGTATGAACTTTTCCGGAGTGGGCTTTTAAATCCATTCTATAATTAGTGCATTTTCGGTTGTTCAAAAAAAAAAAAGGTATAGCCACTAGTGGTGGCAAAACCACTTTATAAGATAGCACTTGAAAATAATTCTACAAATGGGCAAAAGCTTAGTGTTTAATGTTTTTTTTTTTTTTGAAAATTAGCTTAGTGTTTAACGTGTGACATATCTTTTTCTATCTTCTCGTTTAATAATTATATACAATTAAATATTTTATCCAGCTGGAATGAAATTGATGTATATTAATATGTGGATATAGTGTGAAATAAAGTTCACCAATTTCTATCATATAGTATAAGATCTACGGTTACAAAGCCACTATCATATGAATTGGGTAGCTTTACACACAAATCATTTGCACGATCGATGTTTCATCAGAAAGAAAGAAAAAGATCAAATTATATACAAAATTATTTACTTATTAAGCTTATCCTGGAGTACTCCTCTTACTAGACAAACCAATATATTATTAGATCATGCATCTTTTATAATTTCTTAAAATAATGTATATATCTCATCGTTATTGTACCTAATTTATGAAACTTATCTTCTCTCTCCCTATGTATATATGCATGTCCCTGAAAGATCTCACGTCACGTATTTATGATTTATCGTAAATGTTTTAAAAGTATTGTTCGTAATCGTAACCCTGGATGCTATATATATGCAATCTTTTGATAAGTTAATGCTATATAGACAATACATAAAAACTGACAACAAAGTTTTTATGCTTCGGCATTTCACGCAGGCGGATACAACTTTATAGACTTCTAAAAGTCTCAGTTTAATAAGTTATAGTTTCTAAGCTAGATATAATCAGCGTATAATGATAGGTTTATTGATGCAGCAAGATATTTGGAAGTTATCCAAATATCTTTATTATTCATTAGTTTACATAGATAATTATTTTTTATTGTATTTTCTATATTTTAGTAGTTTTCCTATTTTAATTAAAATTAGGGCTTTCATAGATTTAAGGATTTATTATAAATAGACATCTAACTCTAAAGTTGTATTAAGTTTGATTTGATTAATAAAAGAGCTTTGGCTTTTGGGAGAATTGTATTCTCTATCCCTTGTATTGATTTGATTAGATTCATCAATCAAGAAGCAGGTCCCAAGCGAGGATTCCCTAGAATCCCTTGGTTGAGCTGGCAGGTCCCAAGCGTGGTTCCATAACCTCTTGGTTGAGCTGTTTATTGTTGCTTCCGCTCCATCATTTATGGTCCAAAATCTAATTGTGGGAATCAACTAAGACGTGTTGATAACATGTTCTGAATCGAGAGAAAGAGTGAATTGATTATTCTTATTATTTTATAGGTCACGATACAACATTAGGGATTCAGAATCCTTTAGAACATGGACTTATAGGCCTAATGGACATCTACATAATATTTCATAACACTGCATAACTTTTTCGTAACTATTTTCTACAAAACTACAGCCAAAAAATAATTTTTAATCATAATTAAAATGCATATTGTCTCCTATGGGGTTCGAAGAGCCAATCTGTTTGAATACACCAATTAAAAGTTGCATTAGGTGATTCCGTCACGTAATTAACTCTCATAGTCAACCTGTTTGGACTTCCAAAGGCTAATAACCAAGTTTTTTAAAATAAATTATACTCGTATTCCACAATTATGATTTTATCATCCACGAGAATAATATATGCATGGATTTTTTCCTCATATACATTAGCATTATCATCTTTTGCAGTAATTAACAAACTAAACATTGACTAGATTTTCACTCACGCAACCGCGCGGATATTTGTTTTCATTTATATATATGCACAATTTTTCTTTTTAATATCATTAATCGTAAAATATTCTAAATATTAACCATATGTTTCGATCACTATTCTCCAACATGTAAATTTCGTTGCACATGTTGAATGTGAGACTTCTTGCTGGAACAATGTATTTTATACACTTTATAAACGAAATTAGAACAATTGAATTAATATATGTAAATTTTGGTATTGAAAAATATGTAAATAGATCGTTAGTTTACTTACAGTATCGTCTGTTTCCACTGTAAATGATATGTTGTTCCATGAGTAAAGCAACTTAATTTGAACAGGCTAGCCATTCTTATCTGGGTTAGCATCTTTAAGCAAACTTATATTCTTATTGGAAGAGATGGCTCGAAGTAAGCTTAGGTGATAGTCGATTTTTTTAGTCAATGATTTCATATTTTTAGGTGGTCGACTATATTAGAGTTTATTTAGAAAATATACTTTTAATAATCCAAATAGTATTTTGACATTGTCATGGTAGTTATAATACAACTCGTATCTTAAACTAAAGAGATAATAGGTTGGAGTTCTTATGGAAAACCTAATTGAATACATGTTTAAAAAAAAATTAAATTAAAAATATGAAAAAATATGAATTTTTCTTGTAGGAATATCCTTTTAGTAAAAAAAATCAATTCGCATATTTAACAAAAGCGATAATATGTTGGAGTTGTTTATATTGTACTCATGTTTTCTGATTTTTTTTTAAACTAAATATGTAAGCAAAATGTGAATCAATCTAATCTATTAAAAGGGAAGTACAAATAGTACTTAGCCCTGACTTTTCCCAAACAATTACAATAGAATGCCACTGGGCTTATACACCGTCGTTTTGTAGCATTACTATACCATAGCATTACCATCTATTTTTTCTTCTTGATTTTGCTTCGTGTTCTTCGTTGTATCTCCGAATTGTTATTCTTGATTCTTCAGTAGGAGATGGAAACTCTCTGCGCCAAGTTTCAAGGTTTGATTTCTGATTTTAATTTCTAGGGATTTCGATTTTAGAAAACTTTCAAAACTTTCGTTTCGATTTGTGTCTCCAGAAATTTTCAAGTTTTCGGAATTGGACGAGGTTAATAGGAAACAAGAAGACGAGTTCATTGATTCAGAATCCTTTAGAACATGGACTTATAGGCCTAATGGACATCTACATAATATTTCATAACACTGCATAACTTTTTCGTAACTATTTTCTACAAAACTACAGCCAAAAAATAATTTTTAATCATAATTAAAATGCATATTGTCTCCTATGGGGTTCGAAGAGCCAATCTGTTTGAATACACCAATTAAAAGTTGCATTAGGTGATTCCGTCACGTAATTAACTCTCATAGTCAACCTGTTTGGACTTCCAAAGGCTAATAACCAAGTTTTTTAAAATAAATTATACTCGTATTCCACAATTATGATTTTATCATCCACGAGAATAATATATGCATGGATTTTTTCCTCATATACATTAGCATTATCATCTTTTGCAGTAATTAACAAACTAAACATTGACTAGATTTTCACTCACGCAACCGCGCGGATATTTGTTTTCATTTATATATATGCACAATTTTTCTTTTTAATATCATTAATCGTAAAATATTCTAAATATTAACCATATGTTTCGATCACTATTCTCCAACATGTAAATTTCGTTGCACATGTTGAATGTGAGACTTCTTGCTGGAACAATGTATTTTATACACTTTATAAACGAAATTAGAACAATTGAATTAATAAATGTAAATTTTGGTATCGAAAAATATGTAAATAGATCGTTAGTTTACTTACAGTATCGCATGTTTCCACTGTAAATGATATGTTGTTCCATGAGTAAAACAACTTAATTTGAACAGACTAGCCACTCTTATATGGGTTAGCATCTTTAAGCAAACTTACATTCTTATTGGAAGAGATGGCTCGAAGTAAGCTTAGGTGATAGTCGATTTTTTTAGTCAATGATTTCATATTTTTAGGTGGTCGACTATACTAGAGTTTATTTAGAAAATATATTTTTAATAACTAATTAAGATTTTCGTTAACAATCGAAATAGTATTTTGACATTGTCATGGTAGTTATAATACAACTCGTATCTTAAACTAAAGAGATAATAGGTTGGAGTTGTTATGGAAAACCTAATTGACTACATGTTTAAAAAGAAAATTAAATTAAAAATATGAAAAACATGAATTTTTCTTGTAGGAATATCCTTTTAGTAAAAAAAATCAATTCGCATATTTAACAAAAGCGATAATATGTTGGAGTTGTTTATATTGTACTCATGTTTTCTGATTTTTTTGTTTTTTAAACTAAATATGTAAACAAAATGTGAATCAATATTTCTTTAAGAGATAATCAATTATGTTAATCAATAGTTTATATATATTTTAAATGATAGGTCACGTTCTTTTTGGGTGATTTTTAGGCTGGGTACAATATCTTAACTTTTGAAAAGTTTAATGAAAAAGTAATGCCTTAGGTACATTAATTAAATTGTTAAATTGTTAAATTGTTAATCAAATCAATTATCATGTTATTTTACACAAGTTCAAGATCTATATTATCATCGGTTCACTCTACCACTGTAGATCTATATTGTTATGTATTAGAATATTTGTATAATGTAATCTATTTTTAAATGTATTATATGTTCACTTTAATTTATTTCGTTTATTCATCTAACATGTTTGGTTTGACTTTTTCAGGTTATCATTTCTACCGATTTGTTTATATATCTGAACCTAAAAGAATTTTATAATGTATGGTTTATATAAACATTAATAAGAAAAAAAAAATTCTCCAGTAGGTTGATAAATAATAAAGCTCAAAATAATATGGTAAATGAGTGAACCGAGTTGTAGATCAATCATAAATGTTATCGACAAGTAGAGTGAACCGACTTGGTCCGATTTTATCATAATGGTTAATATCTTAATTAAATTTAAACTGGTAGTTTAGGAAATAATATTGTTGACACCATGTTAAATTTTAGTTAATGGTGGTGGTTCACTTACTGAATCACACTCCGATTTTAGGGTAAGAGTAGTCAACAATGTTTAGGTGTTAGTGCTGGGGAAATAAATGTTATGTTAATAAATGATTTTCTAGAGAGTCTATTTTTTAAAAAAATCACACATTAATCAAAGTTGTGATTTCTGTTTTAATATACTCTCTCCGTTTTTTTATATAAATCGTTTTAGAGAAAAAAATTGTTTTAAAGTATATGACGTTTTCGGTTTTCTATGTAAAATTTATTAACACTTAATGTTATATGATCAATGATAATATACCTTCTATTTTATCATTGGTTGATTTGTGGTTAGATAAGTAATTAATGATGTTTTTGTTTAAAAAATATAAAAAATTAATAATTTCTTAATCTATGTGCACAATTCTAAAACGACTTATATTAAAAAACGGAGAAAGTATAGGATTAGTTCCGAACAAGCCATGCTTGCCGTTCGCTTATTTGCTTAGCTGATATTATAGTGATTTATCAAGTGATAGAGTATAACAACTTGTAAAAAAGAAAGATTATAAGTAGGTTTGATTAGTGAGACAGCTATGATATTTGGATAAACATCAGTATTTTTATATTTATAATAATTAACAGCTTGTCGAAGAAAAAGTCTTTGAATACGGATTTTAGTTAACTAGTATTTGTTGATAAAAAAAAAGAAGAAGTTAACTAGTATTTATTTTAGAAGTAGCGGTTATTACGTCACAATAATCGAAGCAGAATCTCGGCTTTCTCCATACTCCCACTCATGACGACGCGAGTATAATATTGTCTTCTCTTGAACTGCTAAGTTTTATTCCAGAGAGACTCAAGTTGAAAGAAATATTTATTAGAATTTTTATTAAAATTGTTTATAGTTTTTTTCAAAATACCAAGACCGGTTCTAAAAACACGACCAGCTTGAAGGCTTCCCGTCAAAACACCGACGCATGCGAGGCTCATAGAAGCCAGACGTGCGCAAGGTAGAACCTTTGTTTCTTGAACAAACTATAAAAGGAAGAGAATAAAAAACGGATCTACAATTAATAAAAAACGAGAGGTAGTGGAGACGTGACAACTGAATAAAAAGCGAATAACAATTTCAATTTTAGTTTAATTAAAATAATAATTTTATGGATATTAAGATTCGAATCATACATATTAATTCGCTGCTAAATAAAAAAAAAAAGATATTTGGTGCGGAAAACAGTTTGTTTTTTCTTTTTTTTTTCATTCATTCTTTTTGCACCAATCGGCACAAAAATTTATGTGATAAGATGGTAGACTCCACAAACGGATTAATACGTAGGAAAAATAGTATATAGACATGTACCTAATAATTGCTTTTACTCTATGTAGCTGCGTTATGCTTAAAGACAAAAACCACCGAGAGAATACACACACAAAAAAAAAACTAAACTATGCATAAATAGTATTCCCTCCATTTTTTAATATAAGTCGTTTTAGAAAAGAAATTAGATTCCAAATTATGCGACGTTTTCGATTTTCTATATAAAATTTATTAACATTTAATGTAATTATAATATATTTTCTATTTTATTAGTGGTTAATTTGTCTGAGGACGAGAGTTTTTAAATAACTACTTCAAATGTCTCATTTAAGTTGTCGTGTTCTCTAGTGATTCTTCTTCTTCTTTTTCTTCTAGATGATGACACATGAATTTTTGAGATAGGAGGAAGAGCTTTTAGAATCCCTTGGTGTCCAACTTCGTACTTCTTGGCTTTACGTCCGGTCTTGTCGCTAAAGCCTTCTTTCTTTCCTTTATGGTTTTGGCCACATAAGTTGGCCTTCTCCAAGCCACCGCCTTGACGCAAGAACCCATCAGAAGGTTTGAATTTAGATCTCTGTTCTTGAGTTTGCTTTCTCCGTAGACAAAGCAAGAGAGAGTGAGTGAAAAGTCGGAGATTTCACGGCGTCGTTTATGAATCAAACCCTTCCACTTTGACTTTACTCCTGTTTATTCTAATCTTGTTATCACTTAAAAAGTCTAAAAACATTTTTGTTTTTATATTATTGATTTTTTTTTGTTTCTCATTTTCTCCCTTGATCGATTGTATATACCATAGTTGCGTACAAGAAGTTAACTGTTAATCTTGTTAAGTTGGTCCACCTTTAGTGCTGAACATAAAGTGACATTCTCAATAAGTGCAAACTTGACTTCTGAAGCGGTTTTTTCTTTCTTTCTGATTAACACATGATCTTATCTATTAACACCCTCCAAACGCTACTGAGGATAAGGTTCTTTAGCAAAGTTTTAGTACTTTGTTATTATCCATGGAGGTCATGGATTATTGTAGGAGGATGAGGGATTGGGTGATAGAATAGTTAGTTAAAATCTCTTAACCTTTATGTTATTTTAGCTGATCATTACAAGACATGTTTCACTTATGATCTCTTTTGGTGTTCTCCAAGGTCTTTGGGAATTTTCATGAACTCTCAGATTTCTTTCTTTGTATAAAATCTTTTGAATATGGAAAAAGTGGGTTTGTTATTTTCTCCTGTTTTAGGAATCAAAACCAATAACTATTACAACTTTTACTACTTTCTTTGACTCTTTATGATCCATCTTTTTGTGTGGTTAAGACCTAATACCCATCTTTTCTGATTTTGGCTCTTTGGAATTCTTGATTTGTTTGGTTTATATGCTTTCACACATTGTCCTAATAAGCTTTGTATTCTTCTTAAATTTGCAGTTGAGGGAAGTATGAATTCAACATCAACACACTTTGTGCCACCAAGAAGAGTTGGTATATACGAGCCTCTCCATCAGTTTGGTATGTGGGGAGAAACTTTCAAGAACAATATTGGCAATGGGGAAGATATGAACACTCCTAGCCACATTATTATACCGAATAATCAAAAACTAGACGACAACAACTTGGTAATCTTCTTGCTTTCCTTGTTCTTTTAATCTCTTAAATTCAGAATCCTAAATGCTTTCTTTCCATGAAACCACTTCTTTGTAGTCAGAGGATACTTCACAAGGAACAGGAGGAACTCCACACATGTTTGATCAAGAAGCTTCCACGTCCAGACATCCTGATAAGGTAATTGCTAATGACTATTGCTTTTATCAGTTTTATTTAACGTGGATCGTATGGACTGAATGTTAATATTGTTACAGATACAAAGACGGCTTGCACAAAACCGCGAGGCTGCTAGGAAGAGTCGCTTGCGCAAGAAGGTATGCAAAACCTTATCAAAAATTTTTTTTGAATGACTAATCACATTATTTACTCCCTTAGAACATAATCTTTTTTATTTATTCATTGGGAGATTCTGTGTGCAGGCTTATGTTCAGCAGCTAGAAACAAGCCGGTTAAAATTAATACATTTAGAGCAAGAACTCGACCGTGCTAGACAACAGGTTTAATGAGAGCAAAATCAAAATATTCAGTTTCTTTCCTTTTCAGAAACATATCGCAAAATTCTCATAGAAAACTTGGATATAATCTCAGGGTTTCTACGTCGGGAATGGCATAGATACTAACTCTCTCAGTTTCTCGGAACCCATGAATCCAGGTTTGTAACAAAAAACAGACTGTATTGTAGTCTTTCTTGTGTGACAAGGATCAAAACTTAAACATCAAGAATCATACAGGGATTGCTACATTTGAGATGGAGTATGGACACTGGATTCAAGAACAGAACAAACAGATATGCAAACTAAGGACGGTTTTGCAAGGGCAAGTTAGCGATGTTGAGCTTCGTTTGCTAGTTGAAAACGGCATGAAACATTACTTTGATCTTTTCCGGATGAAGTCAGCAGCTGCGAAAGCAGATGTTTTCTTTGTCATGTCAGGGATGTGGAGAACTTCTGCAGAACGGTTCTTCTTGTGGATAGGTGGGTTTCGACCCTCGGACCTTCTCAAGGTAAAAGGCACAGTGTTAAGTTTTATGAAATTTCAACTTAAAACCAATTGGAGATAAATGGATTGTAGGAAGTATTTTACGTATTATCGAAAGAAACTTATATTCTCACACATCGACTATAAAATGTTCTTCAATCCACTATAAAGATTTTCTTGATTGTTTGCAGGTTCTTTTGCCACATTTTGATGTCATGACGGATCAACAGATACTAGATGTATGCAATCTAAGACAATCATGTCAACAAGCAGAAGATGCTTTGTCACAAGGTATGGAGAAGTTGCAACACACGCTTGCGGATTGCGTTGCAGGTGGAAGACTCGGTGAAGGAAGTTACATTCCTCAGGTGAATTCTGCGATGGAGAGATTAGAAGCTTTGGTCAGTTTTGTAAATCAGGTAAAAATCATAGTAGCAATCTTTTGTTGGTTTTAAGACAGTTGGTATCAGTTTTGTTGAGTTGTTTTGTATTGTTTCTTTAGGCTGATCACTTGAGACACGAGACATTGCAACAAATGCATAGGATTTTAACTACACGACAAGCGGCTCGAGGGTTATTAGCTCTTGGTGAGTATTTTCAACGGCTTAGAGCCTTGAGTTCGAGTTGGGCAACTAGACATCGTGAACTAACATAGATTTTGAGTTTTTGGAGACAAATCAACAAGAAGAATCAAGAATGAAAATGAGTGCTTCTTGAAAACAGAGGATTAAATGGGGGTTGCTGCTGATCATTACTTTTTATACTGCGGAGGAATCAGAAAATTTGAGAAAAACATGTATTGATGTAAATATCAGAAAACATGTATTTGTACTTTGTAACTTTTATAGAGACAAGTTTTCCGGATGTTTGTTTGATTTTACAGAACTTATGGTTCATAAACAGATAATAATAATACATAATTGTGTGTTCTAGACTTCTAGTTATGATTCATCATCTCGACTTTTTGAGTAGTTTGAAACATTAACTCACTGAAACCATTCGAAAACTAGAAAATGGGTATATCTTTTGAGTATACACTAGATTTTGGATTAGTACTTCTTCCAAAGAAAAAGGTGAAAATTAATTTGTAGGATCCAGAAGATGAAAAGAAAAGATAAAAACTACAATCGATTGAAATCAAACAAAGCACAAGGAGAGTAATTTTATACGTCAACCAAAGTAGACCCGACTTTAACCAGAGATATTATCTAAAAATACAACACTTCGTAAAAAAAATTTTGGTTAAACCATACTTCATTAGATATTAAACGTTATCAGCCAAAGAGTTCCTCATCCCACTGGGTGAGTTAGAAAGTACAAACAGAGCATTCTTCGCACTACAATCAGCAGCAGAATTATAAGCTCGAGAGATAAACTTAAAGGAGATAGAGTTGAAGGAACTGCTCAACACGCAGATGTCATGAAGCAGTCCTTGAATTGAGATCACAGAAGAGTTTCCTGTGAGGCCAACTAGACAGCGAGAGTCTGATAAACAGACTGCGTCCTTGTACCCCAATGAAACAGCCTGTTGTAGGCCTGGTTTTAGAGCCAGTGCTACCAAGACTGATGCAACATAACGGCGACTCGATGACCCTTGGAAACTTACAGCTCCATTTATATCAGTGGCAACCCATCCCAAACCGCTGTCACAGGTGGTGCTATTCCAAGCAGCGTCTGAAAAGATGAGAAGGGCGTTTTGAGGTAGATGTAGGGATAGCGAGTTCTGGTTCGGTGGTTGACAGTCTTTGGGCGAAACAGAGTTAACTTTGTGCTGAGGTTGGGCTGACTGTCATTACTTTGCCAGCTTCAGTGCCTTCATTAACATCTCTGATTCGGAAAAAGACTTATCTTCGAACATGAATTGATTCCTGCTTGTCCACAGAACCCATAATATCCACGGGTAGAGGGGCGAAGTTAGTCCAGTTGGGGGGAGATTAGTCATTTTCATGCAGCCTATGAGTAGATTTTCCATTGAATCACACACCTCCGGGGCTGGAACAAACAAAGCAGGGGCGAGTTTCCACACTCGTTTTGCGACAGGGCATGAGAACATCACATGGAAAGCTGATTCTATGTCACCACATCTCTTGCATTCTCCTTCCGCTGTAATTCCCCTTTTTACAAGCGTTTCTCCAACTGCTAGAGCATTATTCTTCAGCTTCCAGAGGAAGAGGTGGAGTTTGGGGGAGCACTTCACATTCCAGATGCAGTTCTTCCAGTTAAAATCAGAGTTTGAGTCCCCCGCATTTACTTTAGCTAAGGTGTAGCCTGATCTTGTCGAATAGGCTCCTGATTTTTCTCCCAACCAAACCCTCTCATCATGCATCGACGGACATGGCATGATCTTCCTGATATGACTCTCATACTGAGGTAGATATTTGTGAATCTGTTCCAAATTCCAGTCTGAGCCATCAGGGAGGAGAAGATCTTTGACCCTCATGTCTACTTCCTCGCTTGAGGGAGGTCCAATGGGGCTCATCTGTTGTGCGGTTGAGAGCCAGTTGTCCCGCCAGACTGAGACCAGTTCACCATTGCCTATAACCCAACCCATTCCCTTCATGATAATGTCGCGTCCAGCCAGTATCCCTCTCCAACCATGTGAAGCAGAATTTGGAGCATAACAGTCTAAGAGGTTACCTTCACAACAGTACTTGTTGAGAAGAGTTTATCCCAACAGGGAAGATGGGTTTTTTAGTAGCCTCCAAGTATGTTTTGCGAGTAAGGCATCGTTGAAATTTTCTATCTCTCTGAAGCCCAGCCCCCCGACACTCTTTGGTCTTGTAAGTTTATCCCACGAAACCCAACATAGCTTCCTCACCTCCGGTTTCATATCCCACCAAAACCTTGTGAGCACAGCTTGTATTTGCTTGCATAGATATTTCGGTAACTTGAAGCACGACATGGCATAAGTGGGCATAGCGGCTAGGACTGATTTTAGAAGCACCATCTTCCCCGCATTGGACAGGAATCTCGTCGTCCAACCATGTGCTTTCTGGCGGATTCTGTCGACGATTGATGCAAAGATGTCGCGCTTTTTCCGGCTGAAGTGTTCCGGGAGTCCGAGATACTTTCCTATCCCGCCTTCATTACCGATATTTATATCTCTCTTTACTCTGTCCTTCGCAGTGCTGGTAGTTTTCGAGGAGAAGGTAATGGAAGACTTCCCACGGTTAATACATTGAGATGAGGCACTCTCATACTTCTAGAGAATTGAGGAGAGAGTGGCACAGCTGGTCGGACTTGATTTCCCAAAAAACATGGTATCGTCGGCAAACAGTAGGTGGTTTATCAGTGGACAGTTCCGTGCGACCTTTATTCCTGGGAAACTACCATTTGCTAGAGCTTTATCACACATACCTGAGAGTACTTCGGTACAGAGTATGAACAGGTATGGGAATAGCGGATCTCCTTGTCGGAGTCCTCTGGATGGCTTGACTCGCCCTTGCGGCCCACCGTTTATGAGAAACGAATATGAAACCGAAGAGACACACTCCAAAACCCATTCTATCCAAATCTCGTGGAAACCAAGTTTCTGAAGCACTAATCGCAAAAATTCCCACTCAATCCGGTTATATGCCTTGCTCATATTGGTTTTAACCGCCATAGAGACATATTTCTTTGCACCATACTGTCTAAGAAAGTGTAGCATCTCATGTGTGATCAACACATTGTCGGAGATAGACCGGCCCGCAACACAACGCTGACTGAGACGGAGATATCAGGTCATTTAGCAGTAGTTGCTTGAGTCTTCTTGAGAGAATCTTAGCAACTATCTTGTACTGTGTATTACACAACGCTATGGGTCTATATTCCAAGACTTTCTTCGCCCCCATTATCTTGGGGATCAGCCAAACGTGTGTCTCATTCTGTCGCGGGGGAAGCTGTCTTGTTTCAAAGAACTGTCTAACATCCCGGTAGATATCATCCCCAATCACATCCCAAAAAGCTTGGTAGAATCCGGCTGAGAACCCATCCGGCACTTGTGCCTTATCGGGATTAATTGAGAAGACTGCAGCTTGAACTTCCACTTTGTCCGGTAGCGCGATCAAACACTGGTTCATTTCCGGTGAAATCTTTGGTGTCAGCGCTTCGTTTACTACACTGTTGGCATCAGTGTAACCTGATGTGAAGAGGGTCTGGTAGAAATTAACGAAGGCAGTAACAATGTGACTTTCCTCATAGCAAGCATGTCCAGCCTCGTCTTCACTACAGAAAATTTATTGCAGGCTCGACGACCCCTAGTTACAGCATGGAAAAAACCTGAATTCTTATCTCCTTCATTTAGCCACTGAATCCGATTGCGTTGACGCCAGAAGGATTCTTCTTCTTCATAAGCTTTCGCCAGAATCTGTTTTAGAGAGTCAATGAGCTCAGTATTCGGGTTGGTTGCAGAGAGAGCTTCTTCTAAAAGGTTCTGGTTGGAGCAGATCCACTCCTTTGAGACTGTCGTTTGTTGTTTTGCCCATTCAACCAGATTCCTCCTACCCGATTAATCTTGGTGAGAACTGATTCCGAGCTGTTCAGGTTCCAGGCGTCTTCAACCAAAGTTCTTATTTCCAGTTTTTTGCTGAGGTTTCGGTCTTATCGAAACATGCCTTTCTTCTTCTTCAGATGTAAATCAAAATGCGTGAGCAGTGGCCGGTGATCGGAACCTTAAAACCGTAGATACTCACTCCGGCATGCCGGAAACATTTCCATCCAGTCTAGGTTCGCCATTGCACGGTCTAGACGCGATTGGATGAAGTGAGAGTACCTGGTGCCTCTCCATGAGAGTGAATTGCCCGAGAACTGAAGATCCCACATGCCATTTTGTGAAACAAAGTTCCTAAAGGATAGCAAAGATCCTTCCCACCTCAAGGGTCCTACCACCTTCTCGGAGTTGTCTAATAGGTCGTTAAAATCCCCGGTAATCAACCAGACTGATGAACGATGAGCACCGAGGTCCGCCATGAATTCCCAAAACTTGGGCCATTCTTCTCTATTTGGTGCCCCATAGATATACGATACAAAGAAAGTTTTATTATTGAAAATTATTTTTGTATCGATTACATTAGGCGAAGAAAACAGGATCTCAATCTCAACATTGTCTTTCCAAGCTAGGGCAAGTCCTCCGCTCATTCCAATTGGCGGGACTGTGAATAGATTTTTAAAATCTGTACCCTTGTACATCTTGTAGATCTCTGCATCTTGTCTCTTTGTTTCCATCAAGAACATTATGTCCGGGGAGTTTTTGGATCGGAACTCCCGTAGACGACGAACTGTCAGGTCGCTCCCTATACCTTGACAGTTCCAGCACATATCGACTAAGGAAGAGGTTTTGGACCAGACCGAAAATCCGTTCCCTTCTTCTTCGTAGGCGGTATGATTGTCGTACGAGGCTGTGTGACTCCTGCTCCTCTAGTGTTCGTTGATCTGCTTCTTATTGCATCATGGAGTAGTTTCCTTCGTGGTGAGTTTTGCGAGCGTGTCACTTTGCGTCGTTTCAAACTAACTCCCTGAAGAGGGCTCCGACATACACACTTCTTTGTTTGTGGTGGCATTCCTTTGTCTACTCTGGAGATTGTAGATGCCAGACGTTTTAAGGCTGATTCTTTCTGCGAGAGAACAGTGTCTTCTTCTTCTTCTTCTATATTTGTATCTCGTAGAGGCCCGAGTCTCAAGGATACATGTAGCCTATCTTCACTCAGTGATCTTATTGGGGATATGTCCTGACTTGGAGCGTAGTGTTCAGGAGTCTGCAAGATCGGGTTACGAGAACTAGAAGGTATAAATCTTTCTACATGTTGCAGAGGAGGCTCAGTTTCCTCCAAATACTGAACATCGACTTCTTGAAGTCTTCCTGACTCAGCGTTTGCAACACCATCTTGTAGTAGAGGGATACTTTCATGTGGTAAGGAAAGCCTATCTAGAGCGGACCTCCTTTCGTTTGATGGTACACTCCCCTCCTCTGGCCTGAGACTTGTGTGGGGAGTGCCTCTTTGCAACCGAGTATCCATTTCCAACCGTGAGATACATTGAGTCATGAATACAGAGTAAATACGAAGCTTGGAGTAAATACAAAACCACAGTAGACGGTAGAAATCTTAATGAGAGGTAACCTTAGTAGCAAGGTAAAATAACTGTAGTACACAGTATAAGGTTGAGAAAATGCACAAGCACATTAAGACATGTTTCCTGCGAGGGAGGCAAACTTAAAGTCTTGGCATTTAGCTAAGCATTCTCCTTTCCAGATCTGCATCAATTGGGTCATTGGGCTGTTGATGTGAGACCGTCGGGAAGAAACTCTGGCTCCTGAGAGCCAGAAAGTACTAAAAAGTCTTCGCCGGAAAGTAGGTGTAGTGGTGTTCAGAAATCATACCGGCAGAGAAAGTACCAGTTGCGGTGGTTATTGGTGAGAAGTCAACTTTCAAAAACGTGCCTCGGGAAACGTGCCTAGTAGCATCACTCGTTGTGTATTTTGACACATTTTTTTTATAAATAAAAATGATGATTTTTACAACATTTAATAAATAAGAAGAAAATTTATTAAAAAAAAAAATAAGAACATTTATTTGATTAACAACTGAAGATTAGGAGAAAATTCAAAGAGACATAATTAAAGAAAGAAAAACATCAGAATGTATATATTAAACTTATAAACCAATCGAAACACGTATAAATATATCAATTGCACTTGGGTAATAAAGAGGCGTAGCGGAGACAAGCACCTTGAAGTCTGTCGAAAGAACCAACCTTTAAAATCAAATCAGTTATGACGGTTTGATTGCAGAGACAACTCTTGACGAGAGAGCAGCAAGGTTCGCGTAATATCAGGGAGACTAACTCGCCTTTGAAAGCAGGAACGCACCCGAAGAGCTTGCTAGTGTCTTCTGGGCAGCTCGCCATGGCCAAGGTGAAGAAGAGGATGTTAAATGTCATAAAAATGATTAGAGTGGCTGAGAGTTTTGAAGCCATTTGCTATATATATATATATCTAGTTGGGTTAGAAGTTTTAAGATAGAAGTGTTGATTTTAGAGACTACTGGTGAAGAAAAATGAAGAGAGTGCTATATATATATATATATGAAGATTTTGACTTTGAACCAGGGATAGAGGATCATATGACAGTTGTTAAAAAAAAGAAGAAGATGATCATATGACAGTTAGATACACCTATCTTTACAGTTTAATAAATGTGCACAACTCATCACCAAAATTATAATACAAAAATTTGAAAGTTTTTTATTCGATGGTTGACCAACAGGTTATTAAATACAGGTGACATTACCGGTTTATTAAATATACACATCGCACCAATCAAATTATAACTTTTTGTAATAGGAATATCCAACATAAACATATATGGCCACGCTAGCTTACCTATCGCGCGACCTGCTATCAGCGACATGCGACTGATCGCAGGTCGCAGGTTGTTGTTCGTTTTGTTGTCGCGTAATATGCGATATGTGATTGGTCGCATGTCGCAAGTCGCAGGTTGTTGTTCGTTTTGATGTCGCGCGACTGATCGCACGACCAGTCGCGGATTCCCATTCAAGTCGCCCGAAAAAACAGCGACTAAAAATTAAGAAAATTTTGATCGCGCAACTGGTCGTAAGTCGCAGATTGCAGGTCGTGCGACACGTAGACGAACATAGTTTTAGTCGCAGGTCGCAGGTTTAGTTCCAGGTCGCAAGTCGCAGGTCACGCGACACGTAAACGAACGTAATCTTACTCGCACGTCGCAGATCGCGCGAGACGTAAACGAACAGTGCCTATGTGTACTTTGTATAGATACAATTTTTCCGGTTTTTGTTTGATTATGCAGAACGTGTGGTTCATGATAGATAATAATAATATACATAATTGTGTGATCGATCGGGCTATGTATGATTCATCATTTGACTTATTAAGTATCGGGAAAAATTGTTTTCTATGTCCATTTAGACTAATCTCATATACTTTATGTCACATTAGGCTAATTATTTTTTAAAATGACAATAATTCCCTTAAAATTGTAATTTTTAAATATAATAAATAATGGGTTTGATAAAGCGGGATCGATCGATCCAAAATTATAAGGTCGAACGGATCGATCGATCCTGATTATTATGCAGAACAAAAAAAACGAGGAGCATATACTGATCGACCTGGTCCATTTCACTCGATCAACAAAGGTCGATTTCATACAGATCGACCGATCTCGAATTATAGACCGATCGGTCCCGTGCCCATGTAAGTATTCCAAATCGATTTTTTGGTTTTCTTCAGTTATATCCGGTTTGATTCCCACTTGATTTGAACCGACCA
This sequence comes from Brassica oleracea var. oleracea, assembly GCF_000695525.1. Taxonomy (NCBI): domain Eukaryota; kingdom Viridiplantae; phylum Streptophyta; class Magnoliopsida; order Brassicales; family Brassicaceae; genus Brassica; species Brassica oleracea. The sequence continues at coordinate 108,524 of NW_013617426.1, read as the reverse complement.
AACACGATTTCAACTCTTTAAACTCGATTTCTTTGGGATGAAACTCATAATTTCTCATCTCATTCACGAACAAAGGGGGAGAAAATCAAAGTCTCAAGTTCATAAACCCTTACTCACTCAATTTCACATTGATTTGGTAGAAATAATGTGAAAATTTTGTGAAAATTTTGTGAACAATCAAGGAATATAGAAGACGGCGTGAGATGAAAATTTTGTGAACAATCAATGGAATATAGAAGACGGCGTGAGAAGAAGGTTACCACGTTTTTTTTAAAAGCGTGAGAAGAAAGTTACCACGTTTTTTTGTTTTTTTTGTTTTTTTTTTTAAATCGATTTTTTCAAAATATGAAAGTGAATATTCCCAAATATTTTGTTTCCATATTTTTAGAAATTGATTTCTTATCCATAGAATACATCTAATCTGTAGAAATTGGTTTCTACAGGTTTTTAGAATTATAGCAATGTGTAGATTTTGATTTCTACATGTTTTAGATTTACAGTAAATCTGTAGAAGTCAGTTTCTACGTGTTTTAGATTTATATTAATGTGTAGGTTTTGATTTCTAAAGATTTTAGATCGGAAGGTTAAGCGCGGAATGTGTATTCTAAATATTTTTAGAATAATCTTATTTACGTAGATCACGTATTCTAAACATTGTAGATTCAATGAAAAAAATAGATTTAGTTTTCTACTTCGTAGAATGTCATTTCTACTTTATTTAGAAAAATCTGAAAATTATGATTTAAACATTTTTAGAACTGAAAAAAATACCACTAAGTTCATATAGGTATTTTATCAATAGTTACTATTTTCCATTTTTTTTGTAAAACTATTTATTAAATTTATTTTCAAAAATATTATAAGGTATTATAGGCAAAAATGACACAAAATAAATATTACTCTAAAAAGACATAGTTATCATTTTTTTACTCTAAAAAACAATTTTCCCTTAAGTATTTTGAAAAATTAACAGTCACTGAAACCAGTACAAACTAGAAACTGGGTATATATTTAAAGTATACATATATATTGGGCAACTGGGAAGAACAGTAACATTTTTTTAGTGAATTTATTTTGTAATTTAGATACTATTAGGACCATTTCGTAATTAAAAGTAAATACAGGGGGCAAACTGAGAGAGATAAGACAAGAGTTTGCTTCGTTATCCTCTCATGCTTCGCGAGTGAAGTCATCATATCTTCTTCTTCTTCTTCCGGCAATGCTCAGCCTCTCTATCACCTCACCAGGGACAGCGGCGACTTTTCTTCGAGGAGCTAGCTCGGCGACTTCAACCTCGTCTTCGTTCCATGGCGTCAGAATCCAGCACCAGGTCTCCGCTCGCGTGTCGGCGACGGTTTCATCGTCGTCTGGTAAAACAATGGTGGTGATGATGTCGAAAAGAGAGGCGGAGCTGAAAGATATAAGGGGGAAGACGACGGAGGAGGTGGTTGACCTTAAAGGAGAGCTCTTCATGCTCCGTCTCCAGAAATCGGCGAGGAACGAGTTCAAGTCTAGCGAGTTTCGCCGCATGAAGAAACAAGTAAGAGCTTCTTCGAAGATATGTATGCTAAACTTTTTCAGACAATGTGTGTTGTGTTGTACAGATATGTAGAAATGGTAGTTATAGTGCATGATGAGTCATTGCTAATTTACTAGAACAATAGTTTTTGTAATTCTTGATACATCCCATTTTGGTTAGAGTCCAGAGTTTCTCCTATGTGCTTATTATCAATCCGCCCTGAAATTTTTGGGGCTGTAAGCTATCTAGTGAAAATTTTAATATTTTTTTATTTATATAAATTTGGAAGCCTTTCTATTGTTTGTATGTAATTTTCTTCAAATTTTTTTTAGCAAAATTAAAATAAAAAAATTCTTCAATAATTTTGGATTAGACATGAGTCTTTAGCTTGTTGCAATATCTTGTGTAGTTATTTAAGTGGCCACCAATTCACCAGACTAAAGTTATCTAGTGAAAAAAAGTAAAATTTTTATTTATATAAATTTGGAAACCTTTCTATTGTTTGTACGTAATTTTCTTTTAAAAAAAATTAGCAAAAAAAAAAAAAAAGTTTCTTCAAAAAATTTGGAGACTAGAGACCAATGTTTCACTTAACTATGACAGAGGACCGGCCTTGGATTAGACATGAGTCTTGAGCTTGTTGCAATATCTTGTGTAGTTATTTAAGTGGCAATTAATTCACCAAGCTAAAGATATGTTATTTTGGCTATACTCTCTTTTGTGGTACTTTAAGAGATGTGTGTTATTTTGGTTGTGTTGGTTAATAATAGGTTGCGAGGATATTGACGGTGAGAAGAGAGAGGGAGATAGAAGAAGGGATAGGGAAGAGGTTGTCTAGGAAACTTGACAGGCAATGGAAGAAGAGCATTGTAGTGAGACCACCTCCTTCTCTCAAGAAGCTTCAAGAGGAGGAAGCTGCAGAAGAGGCAGCTGAAGCTGCCAAATCTGCTTGAAAACCTTGGCATTTGAATTTGATGGTTCATCTCTTCTTGTTTCCTTGGGATGTTATTGTCTCTCTGTTGCTGTTGTTGCTCTTTTGGTTTATAAACTCTCCTCATCAAGTAGTTTTGCATATGAATTATATGGTTTAATGTTTTTGATCCCAGAATCTATTTACCAATCTGACTGAGAACCAAGTATTACAACTCCATACGGCTGAAAATTAAATAAAGAATGTCGTTCTGTTTTGGTTCAAACGTATGCAGCTATGAAAGCAAAAATATTGGGGCGAGAGAGGCTCGAACTCTCGACCTCAGGATCACTCAATAGCTATGAGACCTACGCGCTAGCCAACTGCGCCACCGCCCCTTTGAGATTCTTTGGCTACTTGGTTTTATAAACTAATTCTTTCTCGACAAGGCTATCCAAAATGCCTGAGACTTGTGAATGAAGATGTGTTGTCTGAAACTTTTGTGATCATCTTACAAAAAAACTCTATTATTAGAAGGAAAATAAGAATCAGATACAAGTGGACTACAAAAACCCACTAACACTGATGACAATACATCAATGAAACCAACCACAGTGATTTATATATATATATATATATATATATAGTGTTCTCCCGCTCTTGGCTTTACGAGCTCCGGGAACAACTTGTCAACACAAAAACCTTTCACATTTTTCATTCCCCAGTTTAGTGAAAGAACATTTGTTTGGATGTTGAGGGTTCCCCTGCTTTGTTGTCTTTCAGTTCATCAGTCACTTGCTTGCTTGCTACTCTCAAACATCTTACCGTTCTTTGCAATTGTTAGGATAAGCTCCAGCTGCTTGCGCTGTTGATCCTATAAAGCAAGTAACCACAGCTTTCTCATAAGCTCAAAGGAAACTAGTATGGTCCTCTTCAGTTCAGTCATGACAGAATCTTAAAAGACAATTCTTTTGAATAATAATAGATGTGTACCTGCATAGCGAGCAGAACCTTTTGAATCTCGCCAAGCTCCTTCTCCAGAATCTCTTGTTGTGCAGCTAATACTCTTGTAGCCTCAGAGTTCTTTTGAGCCAAAACTGCAGTCTTTGCACAAAAAACAACAAACCAAAAACTCTTCAGATACATTACAAACACCCAAAAGAAGAACTAAACTTGACGTAAAGACAAGCTACATTGACCCATTCAGACAAGGTCCATATTCAGACAAGCTTTTACCTCAGAAATGAGCTCCTTGAGAGCTTTCCGGGTAACTCGAAACCGGATCCCCAGTTTCTCCAGATGCCTAGAAAGAACTCTACCAACGGTGGTCGACGTTTTCAAATCATCTTCAACCTTCTCCAACCGTCGAATAAGGTTCGTCCCTTCGCCGTCACTCGTTCCTCTGCGAATCCTCATCCATTGCCGCCGTCTAAGCCAAGAACCAGACGCGACCGAACCAAACAACCCGACAAAACCCAAAGACAGAACCTTTCTCCCGATTTCCCCGACCACCAAGTAGTTCACCGCGAGAACCACCGAGATCACGGCGGAGGATACAATACAAAGCACCTCCGCGACAGAAACAAAGCTGCTGACATCGAAACCATCGGAATTGGCGCCTTCTTGGTCGGTAGAAGAGGAGCTGTCCTCGTATGATCCGGTAGATGAAGCATGAGCTCTACAATACCGCACGGTCTCCAAATTGGACCGAGGAGTGGTGACGTGGCGGATTAGGATTAGGATAGGTTGAGGGAACAGTTTAGCATTCCGGTGAGAAGTCCGTACAGCGAAGCAGAGGTTGTTGCTTCTGCTGATGCGGACAGGATACGAGCCAGGTAAGAAAGCGTATCGACAAGGAAACGACAAGGACATTATCGTCTTCCCGGATCTCTCCGACAAGTGAACTCAACTCAAACTCGAGTCACTGTAAGAAATGTCTAGCGAGGTCTCTAAACTGTGTCGTATTGACTTACAATTTATCTGCTTTAACGGTGACACCAAATTAACGGAGTTAACTTCTTCTCCCATTGTCAGTGATTTCAACAAAATATTAAACCCAACCACACAATGCAACACATAACAATATGAAACTAGTAAAACCAGACAAGATTCGAAAAAGTTTACATGCAAAGTTGTTAAAACAAAGAGAGCAGAGAAGTCACTGAAAGCTCAAACAATGGAATGATATAAGACATGTTTAAACCGTGAAGGTTTTTTTTTATTGGTATGGCATGTAACGCATTGGCCTTCTGAACCTAGGAACTTTCCTGCATAAAAATATCAAGAAAAGAACAACGAAAAAAGTTAAGAAATAGATGAAAACTGTGTCGAAATATAAAGTGTGTCTTGGTGTTAAACGAACTTACCCATATCCATAAGGAGAATACATATACGGAGACATGAAAGGTCTGCGGAAGCCCATGTACGGGTTGAATCTTCTACCACGGTGCTGTTTCAATCCAGGAACGTTTGTTCTCTTAGGCAACACCTACAAAACATTTTTTCAAACCCAGTTGAGAAAAGTGTTTTTGGTCTAGTGGTTTATATAGTAAGAAAGAAGCTTTTGTGTAGTACCTTTAACTGACGACCATGCAACTCTGATTCATTCAGTTGTAGAGCGTCTTGTATAGCTTCAGCTTCCACAAACTCGACGTAGGCAAACCCCTTTGGCTGCCCGAACTTGTCTGTCAGAATCGTCACCCGATGGACTGTGCCGCATGATTGGAAGTGTTGCTGCACTTCTTCAGGTGTACATGCGTAATCAACCTGCACAGATAGCAGATATGTGCCTCTTTTTCCTTTTTTTTCTTTTTTCTTTTTTGCTCTAAAACGTATTCATTTCTTTGTTTTTTTTTTCTTTTGCACTTTTTTTTTTTGTTTTTTTTTCAATCATTTTTCACAAGAGCACAGAGCAGATTTTTTTAACTTAGAAAAAATAAAATGTAGAGACCGCACTAGAACTTCTGATATGAGAATAATCCTGCGATTGTAGTGACAAGAGTCATAACTCATAAGAAAAGCAAAACACAACAGAAAATAAAACGAAAACATCTCCTTTATTAGACCCCTCAGTCACTTAAACAACAAAACTCCCTCAAGAAACTACATTTTAAGATATATTCAGCACTCTCATCAGTCATCACCAATTTCTACCATTCTAAGGTCATTGAACAGATACCCACTGCGTGCCATAGCAAGCAAAAGATATACAATTACACTAATATTCAACCACTAGATTTGATAGCATGCCATGTAGAGAACATAATCAGATTATAGACTCACAATTAAACTAATAAAACTCTTCTTTATCAACTGAGCTAGTCATCATGCACACTATCAAATGAACCAAAGAAGCATAAGCATATTCTTACATTGCCAACGAAAACAGATCGAGCATCCACCTCCTCCTTGCCTGCTTGATCTGATGCTACAGTAGCAGAATCTGCAAAACAAAAATTGAATTAACAGTTGAACTTGATCTGCAGCTAACAAATCAGAATCAGAAACAAACCTTGAGGTCCCATATCCTTCTCAACCTTGGCCTGCATCTCGCGAAGAGCAGCAGCTTCGTCCTCGATCTCTTTCAATCGTCTCTTCATCTCATCCAACTCCTAATTATAATACCAAATCAATCAATCAAATCAATCGATCAGTAAGAGAGCGAGAGAGAGAGTGAGAGAGACCTTAGCGGCATCGTCATCAGCGCCAGTCATGTCCATATCTCCATCCATCTCTCCGACGTCGGGGATTTCTCCGCCGTATACCTCGTGCTCCTCTTCCTCCATCGCCTCTCTCTCTCTCTCTGTCCGTCGCGATTTGGATAGTGTGACACGTAATCAATCATTGTATCCGGCCCATTTATCATTCCTTAATGGGCCTTCTCAATTTCTGACCTTTTCGTTAATTATTATTATTTGCTATTTTTGAAATTGCATAATCAATCTTGTCAAATCTCAAGTCAACAATAAATAAACCCCTTTGTCGAGGTGAAACGTTGAAAGGTCTCTGTTTCCTCGGGACCAAAAGAACTAACGGTAACATTTCTTCAATTTTTTTACCGTTGGATGATAAATATTTTCTCTTTTAACCCCACACCATCTGTCTATATAAACAAACAATACCAGTTTCCTCTCTTACCACCCACTCTTCCTTCTTCATCTTGTTCTTCTTCATCATATCGCAAGAAGTAAAGACCTTGAAGGAAGTATTGAATAGTGTCGCCGCTCATATATACGATGCCAAGCTTCCCTCTCACGCCTCGGCTCATTACCAAAACAAATGTCTTGCGGCGCTCTCTTCAGATCAGAGTCTAAATCCCATCTTAATCACTTGAAGGCAGGTATATTCCATTTCTATTATCATCTCTTTTTTTTTTTTGAATAAACATTTTAAAAAAAATTTAATAAGATTTCACACTTTTTTTAAGAGAAATTTTGGTATATTGTTTTGATTAATTATGAAAACTTTAAGATGCATGATGTGAAAACTATTCGATCCATATGGCCATTCAGTTGATTTATCAATTGGACGTAAGAGATTGTATGATTGTTTTTGTCTTCATGGATTGTATTCATTTAGTTTAATTTCTAAATTGATCATTCACAATATCAAAATTACTCTTAAAAATTGTTTTCTCAAAATAAATGTTTTTGTTTTTGTCCTCAAACCTTAAAGGGGAAATTTCGATGTTATATGATTGATTATGAAATTTCTATTATCATCTCTCTTTTTTTTTTTTGAATAAACATAAAAAAAAATTAAAAAGATTTCAAACTTTTTTTAAGAGAAATTTTGGTATATTGTTTTGATTAATTATGAAAACTTTAAGATGCATGATGTGAAAACTATTCGATCCATATGGCCATTCAGTTGATTTATCAATTGGACGTAAGAGATTGTATGATTGTTTTTGTCTTCACGGATTGTATTCATTTAGTTTAATTTCTAAATTGATCACTCAAAATATTAAAATTACTCTTAAAAATTGTTTTCTCAAAATAAATGTTTTTTTTTTTTGTTTTCAAACCTTAAAGGGGGAATTTCGATGTTATATGATTGATTATGAAAAGTTAAGTTGAATTACATGATGTGAAAACTACTCGGGTCATGATATCCAGTCATTTTGTCCGTTAAGTCTGTTCGTTTGGTTTTTAGTTTTTTACATTTGTATTCACTTAGTTTTAATTGATCTCTATGACATCCAAATTTCTCCTTTTTGTGTATTTTAAGGTTTTTTTTTTTTCTAAACTTTGATTGTATTTTTTCTCCTTTTTGTGGCACATGTTGCGTGTTAAAACCCATATATCAAACACTAACTCTGAAAGTTTAATAATTGTTTCGAGGGATCCATCGGAGGAAGTTAACAACAGCAGGATGGCATTTGGGCTCCTTGAAGTAGAAAATGAAGAAGCTGTTATATAGGTTGATAACCAGGAAAGCCCAACTGCTGACCCCCGAAGCCCACTTGATAATTGCATCCTCTAAAAAGGAACAGAGAAAAAGAATACTAGGATAGTGAACCTGGTAGACAGTGGGAATTTTTTTTTTATTCTTAAAAAGTTTAAGATGAAAACGTTTTGTAAGTGATGTTTTTTGTAAAGCTTTAGTTTTCACATTAATCTTTTATTTATAGTTTGAAAATTTTATAGTTTCTTTTTACTATGTGCTTTATAGTTAGTTACCTTAAGAAAAGTTTGTATTGACAACAACATATTAAAAGTAGTATTTACAAATTGTTACTTTGTTTCATAACGATAAGAAAAAAAATAAGAGTAAAAAAATTCATCTCCATATCTAAAATATAAAAATGTTAATATTTAAATGATTAATTTGTTGGATCTTAGCGAGAGAGGTTGAAGAAGGATAAATTCAATTTATATCGAAATTCCTGAGAGGGAGATCCTCTCTTCGTTAGCTCTATCACTTGATTCAACCAGGTAGGCTTTTCGAATCGTGATCCTCTCTTCGTTAGCTGAATGCTCTTGATGTTGAGTATTACGATACCTCATGAAGTAAGTAAGCTCTATAGTTGTGAAACTCTAGGTCCATTTGTTGTGGCCATTTTTAGCTTAGCTTTGTGAGCAAGTGTTGAACTTTTTTATGTTTGCTTGAATTGGTGTGGTGGAACAGGTACTTTGTACAGAGGACTTTCCTACATGAGTGATGAGCTCATTGGAACCAACAACTTGTTAAAAAATTTCATCGATTTTAACTCAATACATTTTTTTGTCGGTTCTGCAAAAATGCGCCGCATGATCTCTCTATCTAAACTTCGTGCCTGCACAAGAATCAAGCAGTTCCACCACCACTAATAAAAATTATTGTCCTAGAACATTAATAAATAAATTAAGAATGCAAAAGATATAACCAATAACACACCAAGATTTGTTATCATTAACGAACTGATTAGAATTGATGTATATTTTACAACAACGCAAAAGTATTCATAAAACAATTGAAGAACGCAGAAGAATTTGTTATTTTGGTGTTTGGAATAATTTAATATTATTAATTACGTTTTCTATAATAATAATAATAAAAAAAAAGGGAATAGAGCGTGGAAGCTTTCTCCATCATCAAACGAACCGAACCGAGATCGAACCCAACCACCGAGGAAAAAAAGAAAAGAGAAGAGAAGAGAAGAGAAAAGGAAACTCAAACGAAAAGGAACACAGAGGAAGAAGACGAGTAGAGCGATCTCTCTATCTCTCTCTCTCTCGATGTGGGTGTTCTACTTGATCTCGTTGCCGCTAACCCTAGGATTAGTAGTTTCCACGCTCCGTTACTTCGCCGGACCTGAGATTCCTCGCTACGTTCTCATCACCGTCGGTTACACCTGGTTCTGCTCCGTCTCCGTCATCATCCTCGCCCCCGCCGACATCTGGACGGTACTACACATCTCGATTGTTATTATTCAATCGCCTTTGTTCGATTTGGAATTGGAAAGTTCGTTACGATTGAGATTTAGCTTAGTAGTCTCTTTATGCTGTTGAGGTTTTTAGATTTAGATGCAATGGTGGTTGGTAGAGAGATTTAGGTTATCTTATCAGATTAGGAGAGAATCATAGGTCTTTTTTTGAATGCAGACATTGTCTCTGCCACCTAATCATCCTGAGAATGGTGCTATTTCCTTCTTGTGGAGTTGGTCTTACTGGAGTACGTTTCTTCTCACCTGGTATGAACTTCTCACACTCCTTCAATGCCTTTGCTCTTGACACTTTTTCACTTTGATTAGATCCAGATTTTAGCATGACACGACACGATAAATTTTATCTTTAGGTGTAAACTAGTGGAAATTTGCCTTTAAACTGGTTCTTATGTTTCGGGTTTAGATATTGATATTTCCGTAGCTACTGTGTGCGCATTACCTACCTCACATATTGAACTATGTTTCCTCTAAGCAGGGCTGTGGTACCCCTTATTCAGGGTTTCGAAGATGCTGGAGACTTTACCGTGTCTGAGAGACTCAAGACTAGCGTTCACGTCAACTTAGTTTTCTATCTTGTACTCGGATTCATTGGTCTTCTCGGTCTTATCCTTCTCATCATGCTCCATAGGAACTGGTATGATTTGAATTTATTGGCTTTGGCTTAAGCATTTTGATGAGGCGTTCTTGTGTGTGTTTTAACAGGACAGGAAGCATTCTTGGTTATGCTATGGCGTGCTCAAATACCTTTGGGCTAGTCACTGGTGCATTTCTTCTTGGCTTTGGCTTGAGCGAGATTCCTAAGACCCTTTGGAGGAATGCAGACTGGACCACCCGCCAAAAAGTTCTCTCCCACAAAATTGCCAAAATTGCTGTGAGGCTTGATAATGCCCATCAAGAACTCTCAAATGCGATTGTAGTAAGTTGATTATGCATTCAAGATCTAGGTAGATATTCAATTTAGCAGACTTTATATTACTTAATACCCATTCATTCCCTTGTTAGGTTGCTCAAGCGACTTCTACTCAAATGTCCAAGCGCGATCCAATGAGACCATACATGAATGTTATAGATGCTATGCTAGCTAAGATGGTAACCTCTACTTCCCTCATATATCCATGTATTGTGAACATACGATGGCAATTATCCAATTTTAATTATGATTTCTCTATACCAGTTCAGGGAAGACCCATCATTTAAGCCTCAAGGTGGTCAGTTGGGTGAAAACGATATGGACTATGATACAGACGAGAAATCGATGGCAACATTAAGGCGGCACCTTCGGAATGCCAAAGATGAATACTATAGATATAAAAGGTATGGTTATCTTTCTAATGGCCATGTCTTATATAGACTTTGTTACTGCAGCATTACATTGAAATCCGTAGTCATGTGTGAATATGGCTGTTTGCAGTGAGTATCTGACGTATGTTACAGAGGCCCTTGTTCTTGAAGACACAATGAAGAACTATGAACGGCGTGATTCAACTGGATGGTCAGATTTTTCTGTCTTTTCATCTCTCATATAATTATATAAATCTCTTTGTCGTTGATCTTTACCTTAAACATCTCTCGTATGATTCAACTTTCAGGAAATATATTTCGAGCTTCAGAGCCAGTAGGACTGGAAAATTGGGGAATTTTCTTGATACATTGGGTAAGCATACCTTTTAAAGAAAAAAACATCCTTGTAAAGAGTTGCTGATTGTTGATATTGGCAGAGTTTATATGGAGGTGTATGCTGAAGAAGCAGATTCAAGTGGTGTTGGCAATAGTTACGGGGATTATGTCAGCTGCAATTCTTTTAGCCGAGGCAACCCTCCTCCTTAGTAAACTGGACTTATCCCTCTTCTCGATCCTTATTAGGTTTGTCAAATCCGATGAACTGCTAGTGCAGGTACGTTGATCTCTTGTTACCTTATATTAGCAAACTGTTTCTATTTTCTACCTAAATCCTGATGATTTTGCTTTCAGGCATTTGCATTTGTACCTTTGGTGTATATGTGCATCTGTACATATTATTCACTCTTCAAAATTGGGATGCTGATGATCTATTCCTTGACTCCTCGGCAAACAAGTTCTGTTAATCTACTAATGATTTGCTCGTAAGTGATAGTTTATCCTTTCTTCTGAAAAAATAACGATAAAAGAAACACAACGTAGATGCTTATCAATGTTTTATATGTAATCTCTTTAGGATGATTGCCCGATATGCGCCGCCAATATCTTACAATTTTATTAATCTCATTCAACTTCATTCCGAAACAATATTTGAGAAGGTATAGTTTTATATCTCCCTTTGCTCATTTCCTGGTCTTATAACTCTTGAGAAAGTTCCTTTACCGAGTCTTTTTTTTTTTTCATTTGGGTTATTGCAGAAAATGGGTAGAATTGATGACGCTGTCCCTATCTTTGGACAACGGTTCAACGAAATCTATCCTCTCATAATGGTCATCTACACATTGCTAGTTGCAAGCAACTTCTTTGATCGCATATTTAGTTACTTTGGCAGCTGGAAAAGATTTAAATTTCAAACGGAGACCGATGATATGGACGGCTTTGATCCTTCAGGGTTGATGATTTTGAAGAAAGGTAAAAATAGATACCATAGTGATCTTTTACTTCATTGAGCGTTGACTGATAACTCGTGCGTTTTTTATGTTGTTAAGAACGAACATGGCTTGAAGAAGGACAAAAGGTAGGCGAGCATGTTCTTCCACTCGCAAGGAACTTCCACGATGCTGATGACGACATTGAACCAGGAAGCAACTTCTCTGTAAGTTTGTGTCAACTTTTCATAATTGTCCTATTCGAAACATTTTTTTTAAATCCGATTTATTGGTTTAAATCAGTTTAAATCATCTAAATTTGTTAAATTAAACAATAATGTTAGTATAAATCCACAAAATTATCTATTTATTTGTTTTGTATATCTAATTTTGATAGTTCATCACAATAATTTTATAATTAAACTCAAAAATTAAAATATCTTATATAAATGTAAATATATATAAAATAAATCAATCTCTTAAACATTAATGATTCTTGATTTTCTTGGCAGAATAACTCTTCACTTGAAATGAAGATGTCGTCAAGCTACGACATAGATACAACAAAAGGAAGTTCATCTAGTGACGATATGTCACGTAAATACGGATCAGCTAGAGAAGCAATCACTAACAAATACGCAGCCATTAGAGAACAGCAGAACAGACACTCGCCATCTCCAAAGCCAGAGAAGATGGCTTCAGCGAAAGTGTCTTTACTCGAAACAGAGACTTCATCAGGTCCAAGTAGTGGTCCACCAGGAGAGGTTCCCTCTTCTCGTTTGGCTTCGACATGGAGGAACATGAAACAAGGAATCCAGAGTTTTAAAGAGAATGTAGCTACCAAGAAGTTTCTTCCACTAAGGCAAGGTCCAGAAACAACAACGATAACTAGTACAAGCACAGGAGTGATGCCTTCATCAAGGCCGCAGTCTCTGGATGAGATATTCCAGAGACTGAAGAACCGGTCAGAAGAACATGGACACTATCTTGATGATGATGATGATGAAGTTTGACTATGTAGGTGATGTTCATGGGTAATGAAAACTGATAGACTGGTGAAAGGTGAGTGAGAGAAAGCAAAGCAAGCACCAGATTTGTTCACCATAGTATACAGAAACATTACAAGACACTGATTTAAAAACTAAAGCTAATTTAAATGTTACAAATCTCAAAAGGAACATTTTTGTGTTGTAGGTTTGATATGTTTTAACAGTTATTACATACTATGTACTATTGGATCTTATCTTATACGCAGACTTGTCGAATTTAATGTAAAACAACTTTGAATTTGTAGACTATACAATACGGTTTTCTGGAAATCTTGTTATATGTTATACATACAGATTTATAGAATTGCTGATTGTTATAAAATTATAATTTGTTCATATTCCATCTCTCCAACAAGTATTATTCATTTAGGGACATCAAATCTATGATGCAAGATGAGATAGGTTACCAATAAAGAAAGAATGTTACGTAAGATAAATCATTAGGTGGCTTGCAAATATATAAAATAAATACTTCCAAGATATGATCAAAAATCACAGGATGGTTGGTCAAATCTCAAGAAACTTCATAGCTTTACGTATGTGTTCTTTGGTCAAAATTGAGTTTTATAAGAAACCAATTTCTAATTTTCATTCTCCTCCACTAAAAATGTCTTTTTAATATTTTACACATATTAAAAATTGATTAAAATAATATTTTATTTTTATTTATTATATATATTTAATCAGTAATTTTTGAAATAAATAAAATTATTTATAAGATTAATGTATTTATAATTAATATTAAAATTAAACTAAATATAAAATGCATCAGAATTTTAAAAATGACACCTTTTATATGATAAAAAGAAGTGTCAAAAGTGTTACAAAAAAAAAGGTGTCAAAATGACATGATTGTATAAGTAGAAAAAAATAGAGTATTATTATTTCTACTCCATTTAACATTTTTTTGTTAATATGTACACATAACAACAAGAAGAAAAAACTAAATCTACTACACTCTTTGCCGTGAAGCAACCAACCCTCCGACGTCGGCCCCACCGCCTTTCCCTTTCAGATGAAACAGCTTCCTCCAAAATCCACTCACCTTAGCCTTCGTGGATTTCAACTTCTCCGTCGTCTTCTTCCTCCTAGAATCACTAACGATAAAAGAACCCCTAGGAACATGAGCCATGGATCTGCTCTTCTTCAGCCCTCCACCCAAAGCCTCGATCAGCTTACCACTAAACGCTTCCCTCACAGTGAAAGACATCGTCATCGAACCGGACCGCCGGTGGTATTCCTTAACCGGAGGAGACGAAACTGTGGTGGTCGAGGAGTTACTAGATAGGTTTATGGTGTAGTACGACGTCGTGTCGGGTAGTAAATAGAGTCTTTCTCTTAAGCAAGATGCGCATACTCCTCTGTGGCCTTGGTGCTTGTGTTTTATGCAATCCATTATTTTTTCTCTTCTTTCTTCCTCCTCAGAGGGTTACAAATGTATTATATATACACACGCACGTGCGTACCTAAGTGTGTACTGTACTGTTGCCATTAATTAATAAATTGTTTTATTTATTTTTATGTCAATAAATTATAATGATAGATTTTGTTTACTTTTAATAATTTTGATTTTTTAAGGAAGAAGATTATTGTCTTTTTAGTCAAATTGTAGAGCATGATCGTTATTATCCCATAAAATCTGAACATTATCTATCATCATGGGAAAGAAAACGATTCTTCAATCTATTTTTAAGTTAATTCTGCTTTATTAAGAGAATAAAATCCATCCAGAATCCACATGTATGAAAAGAAGATACCTAAATTTGGAACTTAATTTCATTTCATTTTAATTATTGATAAAAATCTTTGAATTCATTTCTTTTTTAAATCATTGATAAAAAAACTTCGAAATTTATTCCATTTTAATTAAAATAACCGGAATAGTTCATAGGTTTTTGGGCAATTCTCTCAGAAATAATTTTTAAATTTTTGTCACAAAATAATAGTATTTAATGAGGAAAATAACTAAAATAGCCATTTTAAAAAATTTAGTTTTTAAAAATTTTAACTCTAAACATTAAAGTATAAATATAATATATTTTTTTGAACTAGTAGTATAAATATAATTTTATCTTTTAATAAAACTTTTTTGGTCATTTTCATCTTTAAAAGCCCTTGTTTTTGTGAAAATAAATTAAAAAGGCTATCATAAAAAAAAATTATAGTTTTTTGTGAAGTTAGAGCACCCACATCAATGAACCTCTTCTTGGGTTCATATTTTCAATTTTTTATTATTAAATTTTTTTTCTTTTTCTTTTTGATTTTTAAAAAAAAAAAAAAAAAACTAGACCAATCGCGGGCCGCTACGACACGTGGAGTCCGCGCTACAGTGATGAACTTTAGGAAAGAGGGGTTTAACCGAGAGCTTTAGGAGAGAGGGTTCATGAAATTGAATTATTTTATTATTATTTTTTTTTATTTTTGGGTGAACTCCCCCCATAAATCTTCAATGCGGATGATCTTAGTTAAAGAATTAGGATCAGGGATTCGTAGAATGGGTGATAGAAGTAGTCACAACCCGTGACGTTAATAATACTCTCTCTTTTTTTCACACAAAAGTCGCAAAGTAGAGGCGAAGATGAGGGTCAAGTCAACAAAAGAAACGCAATGAAAGGGTGACAGCGATGGACGGTTGTGGTTTGAACTTTTAACAAACACTTAACATGGCTCCGTTAGGTATCATCTGATGGTGACCGTGTCCGGTGTACTAGGTCCCGGACTCGTTTGTCACGCGTAAAACCAAAGACGTACTCGTGCGGATTCGACTACGTCTTATTATTGTTTTTCTCACCTTAGTGTATTTTTTTATTTGTTTATTCAAGAATGTGCGCTGTAAACTTCAGTTACATTTCATGCACACGTGAGAGTGTAATCGAATGACCGTAGATTTTATGGGAAATTGAAATATTGATGAAAGCAAAATTTCTAGAAGTTCGTACGTGATTTGCTTTTGGACCAGAACATCTTGTTACTAACTTAATCCGGAAAACAATATTTATTCGATGAACCTTCATTAATCATTAGATAATACCTCTTTAAGAAAACTCTTAATACAATGTTTAATAATGGACCTCGTGGTTTCTACACATGTCGCGGCTCACGTACTCAAAGGAGAAAACATGGCTCATTAGTCATTACCGAGTTGTGAGTTTTTCGGAAAACTATAGTGGCCCATTAAGCCCAAGTAAGTAAAATAGTGAATGTAAAAAAATTATGGGGTGAGAGAGGCTCGAACTCTCGACCTCAGGATCACTCAGTAGCTATGAGACCTACGCGCTAGCCAACTGCGCCACCACCCCATGTTGTTGATTGTCAAAGCTACTATAATGATGATTTTGCTTTACAATACAGGTGAGATACACAATGAAACCAAACAATCAGTTCAGCTTGCTACACTAATCACACAATCACGTTCAGAAAAGCGAGTGATAGAGACGATCATAGGATAAAGGAACATTGAATATATATAATTAGTTAGGGTCTAACTTGCATAGCAAACTAAGTAAGTCGATAAATATGCTAACCAGAAGGGTGTTTGTAGTTTACTAGTAGAGTATCATTTCTTAACCTAACCGTTAGTTAAAGGCTATACTATAGTAACATATAAAGTTTGCAAACAATTTATAATGGGAATTGGGACCTCGATTATTGAGCTGCAAAGTAATACTTATATGACGACATGTTAGTTACTAAACGATTAGTGAGACACTGACATAAAAATGTGCATATTTCAGTGATAGAAATGGTGAATATTAAGTCATGATCGATAGTTAATTTACAGAACAATTCTATTGATCAAAAACCATATTTTAAAATCCTAACCAGAAAGCTTTATTCTCTCTAACTCTCAGATATTTGTATAGCAGCTGCATATATTCCAAATAGACTTTTTAGGTTTTGATTTGAAAACTATTGATTAAAATCATTTGGATTGTCCAAATAAGAAGAAAAACATGTTTGTACATGCAATTTGAGCCGAGCCGGTGGATGGAGTCGCAGTTTTTTCTTGTAATTAACTCCAAAGCACATGGAAAGGGCGGATGTTACTGCTGCTTACGTGGCAGGAATAGTCAAAATTGGCTGGAGAGTAAAACGAGGGTCCAGCTTCGTGAAATGACAAGCCGAGTTTGTTCCTTCGCTGACCCCAACTAACCTCTCGTTATGGCCTCCAAAAGTATTTGCTAATTCTGTAAGCAACATTATGTTCTTCAAGGACAATGTTTTTGGCAAAAAAAATATAATAGAAATGTTGTCGTTCTTGATCTTGAATTCACCAATATATAGTGTTTGTAAAGCTTCGGATAAACAAACACTGTCGTTTTATATACCATCCAAATTATCTTTTCTTTTGTGACAAATGATCAAATACAAATGGATTACCATTTTAAAGAAATTGGTTTCAAAATAACAAAACTAGGAGATATTGTTGACGGGAACTTTCGTTTTTCACAAATTAGATCTCACTCTCATATATAATATTAATTTTCTTCCTGTCATCGAATATTAATATCCGAATATATATGTGTGTATTAAAATAAATATGTGGATACAGCATAGCATATATCATACGGGTATAAGTGCACATGCATGGTTGGGAACTTGGGCAGCATCAAGTTGGCATTACACAAAGTTCTCGACAAAAAATCAGAATATCTTCATCTATTGATTTATTATTTTATTATATACAAATATACATATATATACCATTATCATGTTTTATATAGTAAGCATCAAAACAATAAACCTTTCTGTTTATACGTTGAATTACATACGTTTATCTCCTGATCAAAAGAAATTAAAAGGCGAGTTCAATACGTTTATATGATTCAGCCGTTGGTTTGCCATTAAAATTCAGTGGGAGAAAAGGCAAAGATGCCCTATATACTACAACAATGTCAGAGTTGTTTAGACAGAGTGGAGCATGTCACCCCAAGTGTTAGCTAATGATCATTTATTCCTTTGGTTACAATATATAATCCATTGATTAGCAGACAGCCAATTGTAGTTACGTTCATAATTCTTTTAATTTGTTTTAAGGACTATAGTGCGTATATTTTGGGCTAAAAGATGAATGATAGTGGAAGTCGACGTGAACAACTTTATTTTTTAGGAAATGATCCTATATTATTAATATATACCCAATTTGAGTTTATATATATATACCCAATTTGAGTTTACTAACAATATCTCCAAAAGACACTTTATAACTTTAAATATGAAGTTTTTTTCTTTCCAAAAAGGAATTTTAAAACTTCAAATTTAAAGTTTTGAGAAATGAAACTATAACCTCTTTAAATTAATACTCTATAAATTAATATACACTAAAAATTTCTATAAAATAATATAACTCTATAGTCCTAAATTGAGTATTTGGTTCAATTAGTATATCGATAAATTAATATCTCTATAAATTAATAAAAAAAATTATAGTTTTGGTGTAGTCCCAACATTATTAATTTATAGAGGTTTCACTGTATTTGAAGTTTCACTACTCAAAACTTCAAATTTGAATTTTCATATTTTTATTTGCATTTTGTTACATACACATCACATTAATGATTCATAAATATTTTCTTGTTTATTGTTTTAATCCTTATAAAAATTATATCTCATAAATATTTTAAGTTTTGTTTACAAAATTTAAGTTTATACATAAAATTAAATAAAACTTTAAAATAAAATTTCAAATATTTAAAACTAGATTTAGATAACAAAAATATACAAAAGAAACTTAACAAAAAAACTTTTAAAAAATTACATGAAGACATAACTATTACACAAATTTAAATATTACAGCAACACTAATAGTCAGGTAAGTTTGAACCGGAACCTTCAAAATTTCTAAATATTGTCCAATTTTTTTAGATAACTGAAGATGGTTGTTGTTGTTGTTGTTGATGATGTCTTTTCGTACAATTATTTCTTGTTTATATTGAATATATTCACGAGTATTAATATCATCGATAAAATTTAGTCTTTTAGCAATATTTTATGTTTATATTTTGCTTTCTTGTTCTTATCTAATGTATTTACAAGTATTAATATCATCTGATTTTAACAATTTTTATCCCTAATCTACAAATTAAAAATGAGGATAACCATTTTTATTTCAAAATGCACTAGTAGATCATATATGCATTACGAAAATCAATTTATGAAATAATATGGTATTTTGATTGAAATTTAATATTAATTAAGTTATTTTGTTTAAATTTTTATATTTTAATTTAATATTTTATTAATTAATATTGTTGTAATATATTTATATATGTGCTAGTTATTTACAAAAGTTTTATGAATTCAAATTAGTCATGATAATTATTAGGACAATATTATAAAATACAAATAATTTTAAAGTTAAGTTTAAAGTTTTGCTTTTGGAGAAGAACATCTTTAAATTTCACGTATAGAGTTTTTGAAACTTCAAAATAGAGTTTCTTTTTGGAAATGATTTAAATGAGCTGATTTTCAATATTTAAAGTGAATTCAACATTACTTTAAAATAAAAATTATTGCAGTAAATTAAAATTTTGTTATCAAAATTACCAAATCTCTCCCTACATGAACACTTTTAAATTCATTTTCTATATAAATGATATTAAAAATTTTGAAGTGATAACTATGTTGTTTAAAAGTAGACACAAATAATAAACCATAAATCATGGAACTCTTTTATTTTATGCTTTGTGAACTTAGTAGTCAGAGCAATTTTCTCAAATAGTCATTTTTAAGTTTTTGTCACAAAAATAGTTTTCAAGAAAAAAATGACCAAAATAGCTCATTTTTATTTTGAGAATTTTAATATTTATTTTTTATTTTTTAAAATTTGAAACTTTATCCTCAAAACTCTACCCCTTAACTCTAAACCATAAATCTAGATTAGTTAACCCTATGCTAAAAATAGATTTTTATTCTTTAATAAAATTTATTTTGGTCATTTTTTTATTGAATGATATTTTGTGACAAAAACTTAAAAATTGTTATCTTAGGAAATTTTTCATTAGGTTATATAGTTTGTATTTTCCCCGCCATACATAGTTTTATTTGTTTGTTAAAAAACTTTGATTTTTGAAATATTTAGGCCAATATATATAAGGGTATTTTCAATGGGACACAAAATTTTTTTCTATATTTCACACTAAAATAGAATAACTCTATATACTCTATAATAGAGTGAACTATTTGAACAAATTCAACTTCATAATAGAGTTATTTTATTTTAGAGTGAAATATAAAGTAATTTTTTGTATACCATCGGAGATGGTCTAAGTATAAATTTAGAAAAAAAAACTTTGATTTATAATTTTTGTTTTTTTTTCCCTTAAAATGTAAATTTCATATAACGAAAAAAATTTTTTATAAAAAAGATCTTAAGTTTGAGTCATCTTGGCAACAAAATAAAATGGACAATAGAGATTACAAACCGGATAATCTTTATCTCAGCCACATCGCCATTATCTCAGCCACATCGCCATGAGCAACTAAAAATGCTTACCGACTCTCGTGGCTAACTTATAATTCTTGTTTGTCAGCATCTTTTTCGCTTCCTTTAACGAAAGAGCATCCTTACTCTTTTACATATTGAAAAGTTTCACAGAACTTTTGTAATGAAGCTAGTTTTTGAATAACTTTTTTTTGTTGACCAAAATAATCTTTTAACGGCAGTAAATAATATGATGATACACGTGCATATATATATATCAAAGGAACATGAATAAGAGAGGGAGGACTTCTGCGAGATATACGTGTGATTTAAACGGTGACGCGACGGCGGTAAAGTGACGTGCTCGATGTAAAGCAGGTCCCACATCACATGCTTCTCCACCATTGTCTTTGTCTGAAAGGGAGAGAGCAAAAGTCTTGCGGGGTCCACAGCAGCTTTAAGTCTTTTGGCCTTCTCTAAAATCTAACACCTTTGATAAGAGAAGATCTCTTGAAGATCTAACACGTGTACGGCTAACTTGTTCTGAGACTCGGGGTCAGAATACGCATCGCCGCATGGAGATTAAAAACACAAAAAATATTATCTGAAACTGGTTGAACAGAATCCCATGTGCATCTCTCCACTTCGTCTTGTCTGAAATTTTCATTTATTATGTATTTTATTATTTTACAACGAAAAATTTAATCTTATCTTTTTTTTTTTTGATTAACCTAGGGTATTCCAGACCCATGGAGAGGCCCAGACTAATACCCAAGGAGAGGTGCAGCCCACGGATATACCATCTCTCCGGGTATTCAAATGGACCCTAAAGCATAGGCTCATATCCGTGTTAGGTGACCAGGATAATTGTGACTTAGTTTCGCGCAGCAGGTGGATCGAACCTGAAACGTCAACACGTTTCAGTCCCGTCTCCTAACCACTCGACCACAATCACCCGGTCCTTTTTTTTTTTTTTTTCACCAAATTTTATAATCTTTATCAATTGATAAAATATGAATTTCAGAAAACAACGTCGAAGACGACCGATAGATAAATGAAAAATACACACCACCACACGAATTTAATACTATTACAATGACTCTTGGCCTCTTGGGTGAATGCTAGAACGACCGATAGAAGGTTAAGTTACACTATAATATACATGTTATATCGTCGGTTAATATCATAATTCTAGAGGTAAAATAGTGAAAACTTGACTAGTGATACAATATATTACCAGTAATGAAGGTTGTTTCCAACTAATCAGAGTTGTAAGTTCATAGGAAGATGGGTTCAGCGGATGCAGTCTCTGTTCGGATATTTTTCTTCTTAAAAAAAGGATTCAAGTTTTATATTTCTAAGATTGATAAAAATAAAGTTTTATATTTCTAAGCAAAAAGCTCAAAATGCTTTAAATTATAAAAGCAAGTAACAAAAGGAGAAAAAGGAACAGCTAGAAACAAACACGGATATTTAGGGAGATCCAATTAGCTGGCTCGGCTTTTCATGTTCTTATCACTCGGAAATTTTCAAAATAATGAAAAATACTATGCATGATTCTGAACGTATTTTTTGTGTTATGTGGTTTTGAATATTGTAACGTTGTTACTAACAACTCACCATGTTTGTTCAATTAAAGATTCTTCTGCAGCAAGTAGTTTTATTTTATTTATTTATTTATTTTTTGTTGTAAACTAAGTAGTTTTATTTATCAAAAGTTGTATATAACGACTCAACCAACAAATAGATTAACCAACAAACATATTAATATGTCGAAATTCTTGTCACAAGACTCACCATCTAAGATCGTTTGCATGCAATTGCTAGAACCCTTTGGGCTTTAAAGTTTTTTATCACTACATTCAACGACGCAATAATTCTAAGTATTAATATAAACTTAAAAATAAACAATTTCATCTTCACATAATTTGGTTATTTAAATTATTTTATTTCAGAGTTTTTTTGTCTCTCTTCAACCTTAACCTGCAAGGATACACTGCCGACGTGCATGAAACCGCATGCGATTTTCAGTTTAAAACTTTTCCCCTCCAGCAATGTTTTCACAAACGTCCCTCATTGTTCATAGTTTCATTTTTATCCTCAACATTGTCTTTTAGCTTTAGGAACTCCACTGTCCAGAGCAAAACCACTGCTCATTATCCGCAAACAACTTGCAAGCTTCCTCTCCACTAAAAAGATCTTCATGCTCTTCCATTTTCACAAACTGGCCAAAACATCCCATCGTCGACATCTCAACCGCTGTCGCTGCCACCGCCGTGGGACTATATTCTTCGTTCAAAACAGCGCTTGAGTCGCTACTATCAGCTGGATCTTCTCTGAAGCTTTCGGCACGTGGGAAAATGCTAAACATCTCGTATGCGAGCTCCGATGCCTGGGCTTCCCGAGGCAGTGGAGGACACTGGCTTAGCTCTAAGACTTCGTTATTAGCAATCACCGTCTGAAACGCGACCGTTTCCACCGTTTTTACAACGTCCGTTTCTTCTGTCACGGCGTTACCATTGTTTCCGCATGTCCCTTCCACGTCAAGTTTTGCTCTCAGCTCTTTAATCTGCGGAAATGAAATATTTAATAAATCATAAGTTGATTTTGTTGTAGAGTGTAGTTATTATTTATTATTCCCATTCGTGTAATCTAATTAATAAAACATGAAATTATGAGTTATAATTATCAAGTTCTCAACATTTAGAAACTATAAATTTTATTCAGTTTTTTTTATATATTCTACAGTACTCAAGGTTGTGGATTCGTTAAAATATAAAAGTTCAAATATATACTCAAATGTAAACAAACAATTAACACCTTAAGTTGATCCTTTTTAGTATATGTACATTTTAAATGATATAATAATGTATTGTTCGTTCGTTTCTTATATAAACCGTATTATTGATGGATTATTTAGTTAAAATTACATCCTAACATGCGTTTGTAGTACATTTTAAATGATATAATAATGTCTTATTCGTTCGTTTCTTATATAAACCGTATTATTGATGGATTATTTAGTTAAAATTACATCCTAACATGCGTTTGTGGGTGCATAAACGTTTCGAGGTTATTCTCACACAAAAGAGCTAAAATTTTAAAATACGAAGTTTTATATACCTCTGCAAGAAGGGAATCGTTATCACGTTGAAGCGAGTCGCGGCTGCGTTTGAGTGAATCAAAGTTTGACTTGAGAACGCCGTAATCACGTTCGAGCTGCTTTGTCTTCCACCGAGCACGGCGGTTCTGAAACCAGATCGC
This sequence comes from Brassica oleracea var. oleracea, assembly GCF_000695525.1. NCBI lineage: Eukaryota > Viridiplantae > Streptophyta > Magnoliopsida > Brassicales > Brassicaceae > Brassica > Brassica oleracea. Next base: position 84,885 of record NW_013617426.1, on the reverse strand, counting down.
CACTTGTCGAGGTTGCAGCCCAAGCTCTTGAGCCAGCTTCACTTTTCTCTCAGGCTCTAACTTGTTATCAATCTCGAAATTCTTTTCTAACGCTTTCACTTGCACTACACTCAACCGCCGTTTTTTCTCCGCTGCTGCCGTAGACGACGCGTGTCCAACGCCGATGTCCTCTAGACTTCCGTCTTCTTCTAGACCGTCGAACATCTGGGAGTAGTCTCCGGCGCCGCCGGGGTAGAGAAAGCCGGTGGCTGTTGGTCGTGCACGTGGACTTAGTTGTTTGTCTGATAAAATCACGGTAGTGCATTAAAAAAACGTATATATCAATCTGAACGGATAATTTAAATCAAAATTGGAATATTTCTAATATGATGTCATGAATTACACTAAATTTCAAAAACCCTGACAGGATAACGTCTCGATAATATGAATTGTCAGAAAACACATCTTTGCCAGTTTTAAATAAAAAATTAATTATAAATAAACACTCGACTTGTACCTCTAGCTAATTCTACATTTTCATTAATATATACTAAATCAAATCACTAATCAACATCCAGATATTCTACACAGAACTGCACTTTCAAAAGAAAAAAACTTAATAAGATAATTGACTGTAACCTCAATAAAACAGATATACAACTAACATGTTTTTTTTTACCTGATGTAGAGTGGCAAATTGGTAAGAAACCGGATAAAGAATCCGAGCTTCCTCGTGATCTCTTCATCTTGTTTGGTCGGGAACTATTGAGATCAAGAACTACTTACGAAGATCGAAAGATTAGAGGGCCTAGATCAGTGTGAGTAGTAACGAACGACGAGGATCTATCTACGACCAATACATGTAGTAATATTGCTCGAAGATACGATCATTTCCGAAGGATTTTGGCGCTGTGTCTACAATTATCCATCCAAAGATGGAAACAGAGAATTAATCAGAGTTAACCAATTTACCTAGAAAGATTCATCTAACACCTTCCAAGAAAAATATTAAACTCTTAAACCATAGAATTTTCTCGATCAAGGAAATATAAAAATCAGGATTTACAATAAAGAGGAAAAGATAACAGAGTGGGAGAGAGGGAGATGGTCTCAAGGTCCCTCTCCGGGTTTTAAATAAGAAGACAGCTTAACCCTAGGGGAAGTGTTGGAGATATCTTGAGTTTATTTCAATATTTTTTTTGTTGGAATGTTTATTTTAATATAAATTTTTAAAAGCGAAAACAATTTACAGAAATTTACAATGGTTGATGTTTTACACCGGCTCTATAGCCGCTTTTTTCATGCGAGTCTGTTTCAGGATCTTGATGAGTTGATGGTGTTTTTCAGCTCGGCTACATTTGGAGCCGGCATCGAATTCTAAAGATTCATTAAACTAGACGGTATAATCATTAGTTTCTACTTTCTATAGTTTCTTTTTAAAAGAAAACAACCCATCAATTTAGTTATAAATACTCCCTTTTATTTTACAATATAAATTACCCCTCTGTGTATAGTAAAAATAAATAATAAATTTAATAATAAGTATTTATGATATTTTTAATATGCATAAATATTTTAAAATTTCAATCATTAAGAATGAAGAGAGTATTTTAGAAAATTTATTTTGTTTTAAATTTAATAATAAATATTTATTAGATAGTGTAACCACATATTATGTAGATTTATTTATGATTTGTTCAAATATATATAATTTATCTATTAAAAGATATTTTTTTAAATACAACTTTTAACCTTTGTGCTTTTATTTATAATAACTTATATTATCAAATCGTGAAAAATATTCGGTACAAAGGTGCTATAGTACTTTGGAAGGTTTTGGTGATTTAATGGGAGCGAAAAATATAAGAACAAATCAATCATCCTTTTATTCGGAGATAGAGACTTTCATTTGGGCAATAGAGTGCATAAGGAATCTAATATAATTTACTGTTATATTTGCAACAGATTGTTCTCAGTTTGGTGAAGAAGGTTTCTGAACCCGAAAAATAGCCGACATTTGCAAGTCATCTTGATGATATAAATTTCCTAAAAAATGCTTCAACAGTTCAGAACTCATTCATATACCAAAGACGCATAATCTAAGGGAAGACAGTCTTGCACGTAGTGCAGGAAAGCAACTATCGTTTGTTGTCCATATGGATGCGGAGCTACCATTTTGATTTACAGAATCTGTATGAATTTGTTTGTTGCTGACAAAAAAACTTATATTATGAAATAGAATGAGTATCTTTTAATTAATGAAAATAACTTTTTTTATTGTATATCTTGATGTTACGGTTCACATACTTTGTAAACTAAAAACAAAAACAACATAAAAAAAAGGTGACTCAAAATTTTTAAGAATTTTTAAGTTATTTGGAAGCAAATTTGTAAGATTAATTGGAATATTATTTGTAAACATAAATATGAGGGTGATATTATTATGGCTTCGAATGGTGACGAACCGCCCGGCACCGCACCGCACCGCCATGAATAGTAGCAACTTTTTTTTACATATACTTATGTATCTATATATTTTTGTTACTATTACAACCGCATCGCACTTGTTCCATAATTATCCCGTACGTCACCATTCGGAGCCTATACGCAGTTATCTTTAATGAAACAATATATGTTCAGTAGGGATGTTAAGATGGGTTTAGGTTCGCGGGTTTTTAATGGGTTTTGAAATAAATAAATATTCATTTAGACCCATTTAGCTAGTCGGGTTTTAAATGGGTAACCCTTTTAAGATCCATTTATTAAATGGGTTTTCGCTAAAATAAACGGGAACCGTCTAACCCATTAATGTTTTTTTTTGTATTTTAAACGTTGTCGTTTGGTTAAGGGCCATAAGGTTTCTTTTTTCCATTTTCATCTTCTCCTTGATCAAATCGCCTTCGATCTCCACCGCCCCTCAACTTCTGAAACTTCCGCTGAAGCTTAATCTCCACCGCCTCAACTTCTGAAACCCATAGTCTCTGATCAAGTTCCGATCAAGTTCCGTTTCTGAAACCCACTCCCAACTCTAGATCGGTAACTACTCTCTTCTCCTTTGATTGCTATTGTTCAGATAAATTGATTTGTTTTTGAACTTGATTTCATTAGCAAAATTGCATATTTCTCTAAATTAAGCAAACCCAGGAGAAAAAAAATTATGTGTTTGCTGTTTGATTAAGCTATTACCGCTTTGACGTTTACTGCTATTACCGCTTTGATAAAAAAGTTTTATATCGACCTTTGTAATTATGTGTTTGTTGTTTGATTAAGCTACATCCAGTTTTATAATCTATTTTCCTCTCTTTTTTTTAATTACAGCATGGATGATTTTATAGACATGAATGAAGAAGATGCTCTTGCTGAGATAAATTTGGAAGCTACACAACTAGAAGAACAATAAAGTGAAACTCATTCTGGGGAATCAGCTCAAGCTCCATGCAAGAGACGTAAAACATCACGGGTTTGAGAAGATTTTGTATCAGTGGGGGTAGAAAATGATGGCAAAGAAAAGGCCAGATGTTTGCATTGTTGTATGAAGTTGATGACACGTAATGAAAAGAATGTGAGTTGTGGAACTCATCATCTACAACGCCACTTGGAAACTTGTCCAAAGAAGCCTTCAAGTGAAGATAAGGCTGCATATGATCAGAAGAGAGATCGTGAGATGGTTAGTGAGGTAATCATTTATCATGATCTTCCATTCAAATATGTCGAATACGAGAAGGTTAGAGCACGAGACAAGTATTTGAATCCAGAGTGTCAGCCCATTTGTAGACAAACGGTTGCAGCAGATGTTTATAAGAGGTATGAAGTAGAAAAGGAAGAGCTGAAGAAAGTGTTTGCTAGACATACTGCTCAGGTTTGCTTTACTTCTGATCTTTGGACATCTCGTCCTAATAGCATGGGATACATATGTCTTACTGCCCACTTCATAGATGTTGGCTGGAACTTGCAGAGTAAGATTCTTGCTTTCTGCGATTTGAAGCCTCCACACACAGGAGAAGAGATTGCTAACAAGATTTTGGAGTGTATGATGGAATGGGATTTAAAGAAGAAGGTATTCTCTATTAACTTAGACAATGCTAATAACAATGATAGTATGCAGAGGATCCTCAAGGGACAGCTTCAGATGATGAGTGGTTATGCTTATTGTGTGATGGCAAGTATTTACATGTGAGATGTTGTGCCCACATTCTGAACTTGATAGTAAAAAAAGGCTTGGAATTAGCGAAAGATCTTTTGCACAACATCAGGGAAAGTGTGAGGTATGTGAAAGCATCTCAAACAAGAATTCAAGCCTTTGCAGCATGTGTAGAGCGAGTGGGGATTCTTGGTGGATCTGGTTTATCACTTGACATTGCTACTAGGTGGAATTCTACTTATGAAATGCTTGTTTGAGCGTTGAAGTTTAGGGAAGTATTTAAAAGCTTGGAGGCTTTTGACACGCACTACAGATGGCTACCTTCTGAAAGAGAGTGGGATTGTGGGAAAAAAATAAGTGAGTTGCTGAAACCTTTCAGTCAAATTACTTCTCACTTTTCAGGATCAAAGTACCCAACATCTAGTGTGTACTTCACAGAAGTTTGGAGGATTGAGATATTGCTGAAGCATTTTGTGAGATGTGATGATTATGATTTGAAGCAGGTGGCTAAGGAAATGTAAGTTAAATTTTCTAAGTATTGGGAGGATTACAACATCATTTTGGCTATGGGGGCAATATTAGATCCAAGGCTGAAGTTGGAAGTTCTTGAGAAAGCTTATGAGTGAGTGGATCCTTCTACTTCTAGTTTAAAAACTGAAGAGCTGAGGACTAATTTGACTAAACTTTATAAAGAGTATCAAGTTCGGACTTGGGGCAGTTCTTCTGGTACTTCATCTACACCAACTCCACATGATCTAGTTACTGAATCACCTCTTGAAGATGATTTAGACAATGTAAGTTTCAAGAATCTTTACTCTTATTTTGCTATTACTTGGCTGTCATTATTACTTCTTCTAACTAACATTATAATATATTACATGATCTCTTTGAATTGGAAAGAAGCCTTGGGAGTAATGTAGGAAACACAAGAACACATTTAGCTGTGTATCTGGATGAGAAGAGGCTAGATAGAAGGTCTTTTCGCAATTTGGATGTATTAATCCATTGGAGGGAAAACCAAGCTCGATTTGGTGATTTGGCGATGATGGCGTGTGATATACTGAGTATCCCTATCACCACAGTAGCATCTGAATCAGCTTTCAGTATTGGAGCTCGGGTGTTAACTCCATACCGAAGTCGCTTTCTTCCCAAGAATGTCCATGCTCGTAACTGGTTGCAAGGATTTGCAGAGTATGAAGGTAACTGGTTGCAAAACTATTGTATAAGCATGTACTATAAATTAATTTACACATTGAATTGTAGGTACAATAGAAGATGTTGATGATATGTGCAACGAAGATGCTAGGAAGACTACAAGTACTTCTGGAGTCGAGGGTTCAAGATCAGAAGATTCAAATGTACGTTGAACATTTGAGGTGATATCATTGGTTCTTATCTTCGAGAAACTTGTGTATGGGTTGTTGTCATTGTCTTTAAAAAATGCTGGTGATTTGAGTGTTATGGGTTTGGTGGCTATAGGGAGAGGGTGTGAGAATGTGACAGTGAAGGGGCTGAGAACAATGGTTACACACTTACACTGCTTAGGATCTCTTGCTTATATTGACTGATGTTAGAATCTCTTTCTTATATTGATCGTGTTTGGTTTAAGTTGGTAGATGACAGACGATGTAGTAAAGTAGATTTGGTGCTTGTTAGGCTTGTCTTTTGTTGTTTCTTTGCTTCTTGTACGAGTCGTTTTGGGTCATTAGACACAACATAACACATGACAGGACACATCTTCCTCTGTAGCAAAATCTTACATTGTTTCTTTACTTTGTAGGAAGTAGAGAAGATACTTCCAAGTGCACCACCACCTGATCCCAAGCGGCAGCTCAGAGTCAGACGAACAAGATTCATCTTCCTCTGTAGCAAAACCTTACTATGTTTTTTGTTTCGCTTTTGTTTACATTCGGTAGACTTTTTTTGGTTTGGAGCAGTTCTGTTAGCTTTCTTTAAAACATTATGAGTTATTTTAGTATCAACAACAATCATTTTCTTGAATGTTAATTATCAATTTGAGAGGTTCAGCAGGAGAAGAATACAAACAATACTTTGCAGATAGTCTGTAGACGTTTAACATTTTACATTTATCTAGAGTTCATAAAATTAAAAAAAATATTGATAAATAATTTATTTAATATTTGACACAAAGCAAGCAAGAATACATATCAAAAGTTATTGATAAATAATTTATTTAGAGTTCATAAAGTTAAAAAAATGAAATTATCTTTGTAAGTTCGTTTTACAAACATAATTAAAACAAAAAAAAATAAATAAAAGAATCTGATTTAAATGAGTCTAAACAGGTTTAAATAGATACATGTAAATTTCGCGGGTTCTAAATAGATACCCCTAATAGACCTATTTTTAAATGAATCTATACGGATATGAATTCTAAATGGGGTGGGTTTAAATGGGTTGGGTTTTACCGTCTTAACATCCCTAATGTTCAGTGACATTAATAATATATGGTATGACTAAATATTATTTTCATACATAGATCGTGATTTATAAACTAACAAAAATAGCTAACAGTAGTTTAACTTAAATTGAGAAAATGATACATACTCCATAGCTAGTTACCGTAGTGATGCAATGGTAATGTTAAACCGTGACTCTATATTTTTTACAAAAATATTAACAAAAATTCTGGACTTCCAAAATATGAATTAACTACTTCGTTTTCACTTGTATACTTTATTATTTGTTTGGACTGTTTGATGATATGGTGAAAACGAGTAAATTAGAGATTCAAGGTTCGTCGAAATGGGTCTCTTAGTAGAGTTGGTATTTTTTTCTGTGTTCAAAAAAAAAAAGAAGGTATTTTTATATTAAAATGTCATAATCAATCGTAGTATTAATACGCTGGGCCAACCATTCATATTAATACGATATAGACATGGGTCATGGGTGTTATGTACAGCAGATACACGTAAAGAAATATTATATAAAAAGTTGAAGAAGTCGGTCCAGTAGGTGGCCATGCAAATTGATTTGCTTTAACCACAAGATTTTTAATAGGTATCAATGTGGGTCAGCATTTTTATTAATTTACTAGATTAAATCTGCGCCTTGCGCGGAATAAACATTATATATATAAATTATTTTATGTATTATATGTTCTTATATATTATGAAATAATAAATATATATTGAATAATTAAAAGTCAGTAACTATTATATAAATTACATATATAATTAAATTGGTGCGAACATATAAATCAATTTTATTAATCCAAACATTTTTTAAAAAAAATTTGATAGGATATGTAATTAAATTTAAATGATATTAACATACATAATATATTTTTAATATTAATGTCTATTTTTTTTAAATGATGATTTTTACTCATATGTTTTTTTTATCATGTGTATTTTTAATAGCAAAAACTTTAAATTACTGATAACAAAATTTTCATTGTGGGATTAATAATTTTAGTAATTGATAATTTAAAAAAATTTATCAATGTTAGTTCAAAACTTTTATCAAAAAAAATTATTCAAAGTAAATTTTGAAACTAAAATATTTATTTATTCAATATGGTTTATAATTTAATTTAGAATGATATATATACATATATATTTTAAATCTTAATGATTAATTAAATTAGACTTTTACTTATATGATTTAAAATTATAATATGGTTATTGTGTTTTTTAAAATTATTTTAATAGTTTTAAATTAAACAAATTTGATAGAAGATACTTTTTTTTATCAGATCTTTATTATTCAAAATCATTAATTGTCATATATACTCTACCCACATTAGGCAATTCCGTAATCTTTATTTAATGAAATAATAAATGATATTAATAATTAATTTATGGTTAGTTTAATAAAAAGCTTATTATATAATGAGATGGACCAACTTATTTCTCTAATAATTCTAAGAATCATCCTAGTGATAACATGTGGCTACAAAAAGAAGTTGTAATGTTTCACAAATAATATATAGGGGATATTGTGAATTCGATGCACAAGTTATATACACTAGTAACAGTATTAGTGTGTTATTCGTCTTTGAAAAATTATCGGTTTCCTGTTGTCATATATTTAGATTACGTATTGTGGAAAGTTTAAAAACCCATCACATATCTAACTTCACCAGGATATCTAACGCGATATCCCAAAGAAAGTAGCATGTAACGCGATATTCCAAAGAAAGTAGCATGCTAGTTTTGTTGCTCGTTATCCGGTAAAGTTGCGCACACACAAACATGTAGATGTGCATGAAAACTACGGTGCGGTGCGGTTTTAATAGTAACAAAAACATATAAATATATAGGTATATATAGAAATTTTTGCTACTATTCACGGCGGTGCGGGACGGGACGGGACGGGACGGTTCGTCACTATTTGAAGCCTTACTGTGATTTATTTATAATGTTATAGACAAAGAGACTGTGGTGGACAAATGATATTCACAAGCTGCAGAATATTTTAAAAATCGGGTAATGGGAAAGGCGACATAGCTTTGATGAGATAGCTGTCTCTGTAACGATTTTGCCTGATTTTGCCCATTTGCTACAAAATGTTATTCTACTGCGGCAGTAGTATCTAGTAAACTTATACATATGTTTAACATGATGATTTCGTATGTAACCATCTAAAATCTTGAAATGGAAAAGCCTAAAAGAGGATTGGTGTTTCTATAAATCAAGAATTAAATAATCTTATATACGGAGTTTAGTTGATGAGCTGGTTATCCTATGAAAGCAACTAATTCCACTACATTCTTGATGTTTTTTGTCTTCTAGAACATTGATCACGACACGAACGATCATTAATATAACTTTAGAAAGAAAAACCAAAAACCTGAATATACCGTCTTCAACCTATCATATATAAAAAAAAAATTTCTAGTTCTATAAAAATATGAAAAAGTTAACTTTACCAAATACCTTTATTCTTTGCTTTTTTACTTCTACCAAATACCTTTTATTCAAATGTCTTTTCTTTTCCAAATCGCCACATTTACCCATATGGCAATATTAATAACATGAAATGTATAAACGAAAAAATGAAATGTACGATTTGTTAATATTGAATAAATTCTTCAGGTTTATCGTTTAATGGCAGAAGAGCTGAAAGAGGCTCGTTCTTAGGCTCGTTCTTAATCTAGTATTACTGATTGTACTCGACCTTTCTATAATATTACCGTTATTCTCGAGGAATCAAGATTCAGGCAATCGCAAATTGAATATTTCACCCGCGTCCCGTTAAATTCTCCTAAGTTTGAAGGCCCATTTTTTGCCTGAGCGAAAGGCGATCGTGTAAACCTTACTAGGCTTAAACCTTTTTTTTTGGCTGCTGCATAATACAAAAACGAAAGTATGGACTCTTAAAAAAACTTTAGTGACATGTATATTTATTGTAAATATGAAACTTTCTTTTACATATTTTATACGCAAGTTTTTGTTTCTTAAATTTCTCCGTGTGTAAATCGAGAGAGGTAAACCATAAATATAATCTATATAGTAAATCATGTATAGAAGATAGAATACCAAAGTTAACGTAAACAAAGTTCATTTTTCTTCTCTTTTGGCCTTTACCAAAAAAGGTCAGTGTTCCTTGTGAATTCTGCTAACGACTTCATGCACCGCATCTGCGACCTCATTAGCTGTAGTCGTTAAGCGACAGGCTTCATCTACCTAATCCAGAGAATAATAACGTACATAATTAAATATGTATTTTATCATATATAGTTGATTAAGCTTGAATATAATCTATATTAACCATTAATTAAATATTAATTTCCCCCAAAAATGAGGAAGAAAACAATTTACCTTGACACTAAAAGTGAAAAGAGACATGTTATTGGAAGTTGTGAGGTTGAGATGAAATATAGTTAACCCTAAGGAGTCAAACTCATTGATCATCTTGAGCAACAATCTTGGGCGTGTCTTTGTTAACACTTTAATGTTAGCATGCATTTCGACCATAGTAACTTCCACGTCAGCAACCACCGCAAGTCCGTTGTGGTGGCGGCGGCTCGAGGCGATGGCGGTGGAGTATTGAGGGAAGTTGAAGAAGTCGGAGAATATGTTCGTCGGTTGATTGGGTTTTTTGGGTTTTAATTGGGCCTCGAATGATTGAAGAAGTTGTTCTTGCTTCTTTAGATAGTTTATAGTCCCCTCTATGATTGATGCTTGGTCACTCTATTAACAAAAGCAAAAAAAAAAAACACAAGTTAATTAATAGGGTTAGTTTACTATATAACTAAAAGAATATAAAATAAAGAATAAAATAGTTAATATTTGAAATAAAATAAATATCTACTTCAAAGTTTTTGAAGATAACAAAATCTTTAAATTTCCACTCTATTTTTGTATAGAGTATTTTAAATTGTAAAATTTAATGGAAATAAGCTTTCCAAAGAGAAACACACAAAAAAAAAAACAAATTGACGCCGAGTTTTTGATTGGCTATCTATATGTACTTGATAATATAATACCTTCTCTAAAGACACTTGTATTTGATAATATAGCTTGTCTAAAGACTCTAGACTCACGTACTTGATAATAAAACGTGTAACAGAATATATCAAACTTGCTTAGCCTTTGCTGATGTCTTATACACCCAACATATAAACTATTAAGCTAGACGATATTGGAGCTATATATATGTGCGGAATTAGTAAAAAGAGATAAAGAACCTCACACGCTGAGAATAAGAGAGAGGCATCATAGCTTTGAGTATGGACAGAAAATGATTCATCTGCCTTCTCCGATTACGCTCGACGGCGATGTGATTCATCCTTTGGTTCTCTTTCTCTTCTATCATTTGTTCACTTCTCGTTCTCCTCCTCCTCCTCTTCTTCCGCGGCGGTTCTTCACCGAAACCACCTCGTGCTTGTAGAGAATATAAATTGTCCGTTGAATTAGATTGTTGCTCGGCTATGGAGGAAGAGAGTGTCGCTAAAGAAGAAGCAAAAGAAATTGGATTTGGGGGTGAACCAACGATCATTTTGTAGTCCAAGACTTCGTAGCTTGATGATGTTTCCATGAGGGAGAAGCCATATGGATACTCGTGTTGAAACATCATAGTCTCTACTCTCTCTCTCTCTTTATCAATCAAACTTAACGAACATAAAAGTTGGGAGGCTAATACATAAAGTTAAGTTAATGGATATCTAATAATCTTGGATGGATTTAGTAATAACTTTTGTCAGAGTTTATGTAAGAGATGTATCCCTAGCTGGAGAGTAGAGACTAAACGTAAAATAATTGAATAATCTGAGGTAAGTGTTTTAGTAATCTATACTATATATATAGCTGGCGTTTACTAATTGGTGATCTTCAGACAAAACGACCCTACACTCGTGAAATTATCACTAATTAACAACCTAATTCAATGCTGGTTTTGGGGTTCACACTTCACACATACACGATTTAAAAAGGGTACTTAATAATTGGTGAAGTTTCATTATCGGTATGAACGCCCATTATCTTATCTTAGTTTTGCCACTTTTTACGCGTTATGTATTCGTCATGAAATCTTTTATTATCCTTCCCGAATTTTGTACGTTTGACTAATGCATGTACAGAACACATATGTAAGGACATACTCATTTTATATAAAATCCTAGGGTTTTTAACACTCAATACTCATAGTTAACCAAACGCTTAATCCAATTAAATGCAGAGTTTAATTTTTCAGTCTCTCGGAACCTCTTTTTGTTTATATTGAGTTTTATTTTCGTCTAAATATTTGTTGTAATTCGTATAAAAGAATCTTATATACGAATAAAAGAAGTTTCCTTTTTATTCTATATCTTCGAGAGATTAATTAAGGAAATGTAACAAGAGGTTAGCTAAGGAAATATTCTTCTATACAATCGAAAGATTAATTAAGGAAATATGCTTATATATACACGATCGAGAGATTAATTAAGGAAATATGTAGTAAATATGGAAATAAATCATTGAGTTTGCTATTTAATAATGACGAGAGAGAGAGAGACGCTTGTGTTTCCGTAGGATCCAAGAAACCTATATAACATATTCAACTTCACAAAGTTTCTCTCTCAGTTTCATAATTCTTCTCCTACGTGTTGTTTAGAGAGAGGAAAAACCCTAGTTTCTTAGAGAATCAAGAAAACTTACCATGCGAGCTTCTTCTTCGTCGTCTTCTAACTCACTTGCTGCAACTAGTTTGAGCAATAGACTAAAGACAATCTTCAAGAAGGCTTCCGAGCTTTCTATCCTGTGTCAAGTTGCGGTTAACGTCATCTACTACGGACCAAACGGCGAGTTGAAGACATGGCCTAAGGAGAAAGAGGTAGTGAAAGACATGGCCTTGAGGTATAAGGCGGCCACAAAACGCAAGAAGAGCTCCAATCTTCGTGATTTCTTGGAGGGCAAGTTAGAGAATGATAAGAATTTGAAGAAGAATAAGAAGAAGACTAAGAGAGAGTTTGAGAACGTCAAGTATCCAGAATGGTATCCAGTTCTTGATCATTACTCTCCCGACCAACTCCATGAACTGGTTCTGTCCTTACAAGGGACTCTCTCTACTATGGAGGAAAGGATTCGTGTTCTAGAGGCAAAGAAACAGAAGAACACAAACTTGGTTCATCAGAATTTGACCCAGCAGCGTCATCATCAACATCAGACAGTACAACCCTTGAACCCTAGCCAGTACTCTCTGTATCTGTTTAACCGTGACGATGCTACTCTCTCACAGCTTCCACTCTCTGCATCACATTCCAAACAACTCATCAGTTACCAAAATCAGTTGAGGATGCAGCAGCAGAGGCTTTATGATCCTTGCGTATCTAACACGCAAGGTCACCCAGCTTTACTTACAGTACAAGAATCTTGGTTGAAGAATCAGTTGATGCAGCAGCAGGAGCCTTATGGTTCTCATCATAACATGCGTACGATGAATAACACCACCAACAGCAAGGTTCTAGGACATCCTTGTCCCTTAAACACAATTCCAAAGGAGTTTTCTTTTGATCTCCAGAAGAACCCTAATGATGATATGGTCGGTAGACCTAAGTTCTCTCAAGATATGTTAAACTTGTGTTTAGCCTATGCTGATAGCCCTCAGCTTCAGACATCTTCTCTACCATCTATACACCAAACCATTCCTAACATTAACCTTATTCCTGACAACTCAAGATGCCTCTGAGTTGAAGTAGTTACCTACTTGAGGGTCAATGGTGAAGAAGTGAAGGGTTGTTTCTTCATCTAGGTTCCTCCTGCTATAGTCTATTAAGTGGAGATTTTTGTTTTGACTTTTTTTGGTTTTCTTGAATTTTGATATATTTATTCATTTTTGTAACACTAATTTATTATAATACGACAATATGAGAAAGATGATCTAAACGATTCTACAACCGACAATTTTATATGATTTATGAAAATTCACGTCTAATTGTACAACTTTCAACCACTTCATGAAGATCCACTTCTGATTAGCTCCACTTGCATCATGTTGAAGATTTCATGTAAACTATTTCAGTTAATCTGCATAATTATTAATAAATCGCTTCTCTAAAGCTCAAAACCTTGATTTATCAATTTGAAAACATGAACCCTTGATGAAACAATTGGATTAAAAGTGCTTCCACAAAACATTTATGTATATGTACATCCATCTAAAAATTCACTGAGAAATGAAAAAGGTCTGTATCAGAGATAAGTACTCCACATCGGGAATTCAAATGGATCTTAAGTAATATATAAAAGGTTAGAGTCAATCCACGTACTACCAATTGATTTTAAGTTGGAAGTGCATAATAAACTTAACTTCTCTATTTAACCCTCTCAACCGGGTATAAATGTCTTACTAAACTCGCTCGACCAAGTATAAATGTCAAAGTTCCGAGGATTTCTGGCCGATAAGAGCCATCATATCGAAAATGAGTATTAGGGATAAGTATACTATCGGGAATTCAAAGGAACCTTAAGTAATATATAAAGAGTTAGAGCCAATCAATTTATTATCGGTTGGTTTTAAGTTGAAAGTCTATAATAAACCCGAATCTAAGAGTTCAACATGTTTATGTGTTCAATGACAAGAATGTTATCAGTATATGAGTTAATCATAGATTCCATCACCTGCAAAGTCAAATTCATTGCTCTTGCGTCTTAAAGTATTCAATCCTGCACTTGGTTTTGAAGGCACATTGTTAAAGAGATCCAACTTCTATTTCATTTGTTAATTTGACGGCCCAGTTACTAATAATAAGGCATGTTTGCTATCTACCCATCAACTATTCCCCGGCAAGCAAAACGCTAATTATAATCGTACTAATCGTATATAAGAGCTCGAGCTTTTAGCGTTTTGATGTTATCGGTTTGAATACATAAAAATTATATAATACTACCTAAAATGCTGTGATACATTGATCTTTCTTATGACTAAAAACAAAAGAACATTGGAAAGACAGAGGGAATCAACAACAGCTATGACAACCAGCTTGCCATTTTCTCTAAGCACACAATAAAAGTATAAAGTCACGGATGAATTATTTTGTAATACGTAAATCATTTGGGTATGTAAATTAATATTTTAGTTGGAAGTTGTTAGTGATCTTGTAGTGATGGATTCGCCGCGTGGACTCTTATTCTCCCATGATAAGTCGACACTAGTTGCCCTCCTCAACACAAGTACGAGTTTTTCTTTATTTAAGGGAGAAAATGCTATTATTTTTCTTGTTTTGAAATATAAAATAATTTATCTAAAAGCGTGGAGTTTTAGAAATATATTTATACCTTTTTATGAAAAAGTTCAAGCATGACTTGCTTGGTTCACCTGTAATCATCATTTAAATTTGCATATAAGCATATATTATATCATAAAACAAAACAAAAACTTCTTATAATGTTATAATCACTACAAGAAAACATGTGATTAGCGACTGCATTTTGCGACTATGACTGCAGTCACAAAATTTAACGACTGATTACTGACTCATTTGCGACTCATTTGTGACTACATTAAATTCGTCACAATTCAGTCACAAATTTACGACAAATGATTGTAGTCGCAACGTAGTCATATATTAACGACTGTTTTGCGACTACAGTAAATTGTAGTCGCCAATTAGTCGCAAAAGTTGTGACTGTTTTGCGACTCTTTTAACGGGTTATAAATCAGTCGCCATTCAGTCAGTAAAAATCGATACAAAACACGTGCTTATCATTTTCGTGGTTGGTGTACTGAATTCTTGTGGGAACATTTATTAGTCGCAAATCAGTCGGTATTTAGTTGCTAGTTAGTTACTATTTAAATCCTTAACCCTAAACATGTTTTAAACCTTAAACCCTAAACAAAAACCTTATAAATCTATTATTTTCATAGTTTAAATCTAAATCTTAAATTTAATGTCAAATTTAATTGTTTTCAAAATTTAACTGCAAATCATAAATGAAAACCTCAAATATTATACTACAAACCCTAAACTTTAATTGTGAAGTTTTTGTTACTATAATATAAAAACATGATTTATTTATCTATCATAGTATTAAACTTTAAATCTAAATCTCAAACAAAATCTTTTCAAGTTTTAACTAAAAGCTAAATCTAAAACCAAGATATATTTACAATATATACACATATAAACTTTAAGTAA
>NW_013617426.1:65100-68120 GCF_000695525.1 Brassica oleracea var. oleracea | reverse complement strand
ATATATATATATATATATATATATATATATATATATGTGACCTATGTAAACATATTTGTATTATATTTTAATTGATTAATAAAAATAATAATTTTTTTAAAAAATATTTAGTTAATTTTACGACTGAAAAGTGACTACAACTTTATTCTACTCGTCGCAAGTTAGTCGCTAAATGATGCGACTATTGTGCTACTATCAACCGTTTCTCGTAAAAGAGTCATAGTTCTGTCGTCAAATTTAGTGACTGTATTGCGACTGTTATGTGACCAATAATATTAGTTGCAAATTAGTCGTACATAAGTAGCAAAATTGCGACTATTTTACGACTTGTCATTTTTGCGACACGTTGATTTGTGACTACGTACATCATTCGCAAATCAGTCTTAAACCTACATTTTGCGACTGATTAGCTACTGATTCTGTAGTCGCGAAATAAATGTTTTCTTGTAGTGAATTAAGAACGATCTACGAAATGTAATTTATGTATAATTAATTTCTTTTTAGTTATATAAAATTATCATGTTTGATTGTATGCCTACACATTCAATAAAAATAATGGCCAACTAAAATTATTTAACTTTATTCTCCCAAATTATTGACAATAATAGAAAGCAAATGCATGTAAACATATACACACACAATAGATGATTTTTTTTTGTAACACTTATATAGATGATTAAAAATGCTTTGCACTACAAGAAAACACATGAACATGGCCACCACTACTACATACAAAAGTTGAGATCATCAAAAGCTATGCTTATTACATTTTCATTTAATTAAGCATGGCTAAAAAAATATTTCGAGAAAAAAAAAACCTAAAAACACAAGAATGTCGAAATAATCCCAACATATAGTATGCAAGTGCACGTCTATGCTGTAAACACAATGATCCAAAGATCATTTTCTTGACGATCTGAAAAAGAAGATGCTTAGTTCTTGTCCGATAACTCCGCTTGGGTCGATGACATGAAAAGATTCCGAATCAAAGGATCCAAAAACTCGTTTGAAACTCGCTCTTAAGTACATCATATGATCACTCTTCTCTCGGTTGATCTCTTCTCCGTTAACAACTCCGGCTCCTTCAGTCACCGGAGTAAGCACCTTCAACGCGTCTAGCTCGGCTTTTGAAGGATCTCGTTTGATAGCAAACCCAACTTTCCGACCGTTGCAGTACATGTTCCACAAAGGTGTTGTAAGAAGTGAAAAAGAAGAAGAATCTTGATGTGAACCATACCCATCCTCATCGTTTGATTCAAGAGCGATTCTTAGCACGCCTCCTCGCATTTCGCGGGCTAATACCTCGGTAGGGACGGTGAGTTCTAAGAGGACAATTATTGGATTTAGGCTTTTGGAGTCGTTTGTTGCTTGGATGCAGAAGTTTACTTTGCCACGGCGGAAACCAAAGATTGTTCCAGTGAAAGATGAGGAGTTTGTGGTAGCGGAGGAGGTTCTTGGTTTTATTTGGCGGTAAGATTTGTCTTCTTGATTATCATTTGGATCTACGAGTGTGCAGTAGCATGATGGGATGAGAAGTTGAACGATGGTGCGAAGGAGCCGCCATGAACGGACTTGTTTATGGCAGTCTACGCCTGCGGTTGTGGTGGTTGCCGCGAGGCGGCGGCAGTGAGGGCTTGTGATGAAGGACATTTTTTTTTCAAGCTGTGGGAAAATGATGATAATATATGTTTCTTCTGGTTTAGGTGGTATGGGGGGTATATATATAGAGAAATGGTCCTGTAATGAAAGTGATATGTGCTTTTGTTAAGATTATTGACGTTGTCACACTTTAGAAGATAATTATAGTATTATAAATGACAATTACTTATATAGTATGGTTTTATCCGTGTGTACTGATATTTGAGCTTTAACAACAAAAGTATTATAAACGTAAATATTTTTAAAGTATATAGGTTTGACTGTAGAATATGACTGTTAGTTATAAACTTATAATGGAAAGTTTCAGATGTGTTATGTTAAAAAAAAAGTTTCAGTAATGTTGGCTCTATTTTATCTATTATCAATTTACATAAATAATATACGAATACTAATTTTTGTCACATGATTAATGAATTTAATGATATATATAGTTCTAAAAAAATTAAATTCATGCAGTTACGTAATATATGAATATTTTGTAATATTTTGTCAGATGCATGATTAATGAATTTATTGTTTATATATATAGTTTTGAAAATTTAAAATTCATGCGGTTGATTATATCGACTCTTTTAAGGCTAGAAAAGAATGCGACGGTGGCCTAGGAAACTTCCGTACGATCATGTATCCAATCATTGGATTATTATTCATCATTTTACCTTATTTAAGTATTAAGAAAGTTTTAATCTATATAGTTTTGTCTATCTAATGTTTGTGCTCGTGCATACTTAAAACGATAATATTGCTAATAATTTTAGTAAACGATATAATCAACAACTTTCTTAATTATATATGATGAATCGGATCCACACTTTTGTTAGACTTCTTTTATTTTATTTTCTTGCGTTTACCTATCCGCTTAATTTATGTTACTATTCAAGACCTACTAATGGCTATTGCCAATATAAACTTTTATGACTTATTCTTGGGTTCACCCTCTAGGGTGACCAACCAATAGAATTGTGTTATTTCGATATCTTTTAAAAAAAGAAATAAAATATTGTCAAATTATATTATCTTTTTAAAATTAAAAGGTAAAAAAAATAAATAAAAAATAGTAGTAATTACAAAAAAAAATATTTTTAACGTCATCAGCAAAACATTAAACCCTAAATCCTAATTCCTAAACCCTAAATCCTAAACCCTAAACCCTTGGGTAAACCCTAAACTCTATGATAAATCTTAAACTCTAAATCAAAATCAATAAACACTAAAACACTCAAGGGTTTAGGGTTTAGGATTTAGGGTTTAGGAATTACTTTTATTTAGAGTTTAAGATTTACCCAAGGGTTTAGAGTTTACCCAAGGGTTTAGAGTTTACCCAAGGATTTAGGGTTTACCCAAGGGTTTAGGTTTACCCA